>NC_086449.1:78855200-79049200 GCF_028390025.1 Pseudophryne corroboree | reverse complement strand
ATATTTCAGACCTATAGTTCAACCACCGGGAAGAAATCATCAGTGATACAGGATGTGAGCAGTATAGAGAGTATTTATTATAAATAAATATTTTGTGCGTCATACTGGGACATTACTAGCCACATTTAAAATATGTATTATTTCCTGGAGCAGACTCTTAAAATCGAGATTCATAAAGAATTTATGCTCATTTAGAAATAGAGACAGATACATTACATGGGTTTAGACTCCAGGCTGCAGAAAGATATTTTATACTGTAAATGTCTGAAGTATCAGTATATCACCGAGCATCCCCAATGTGGTTAGGAAAAAGTAGAAAAAGTTTGTATTGATGCTACAAATGCAGTACGGAGTAATTACAAATGTCTGTAGCGGCTGTACAAGCCAAATCGTAACCGCGCTCTTTGTTCCTCAGGTGTACTGTTACGGAGTCCAAAAAAATCTCTCCTTGTAGTCTCTTCACGGCTTTGCTGGTTGTTACGAGTCCAGGCGGCATATAGGACTATCATATACCATCTGCAGGTTGACTTTATGTCCCACCAGCTCTCGGATGTTATTAATCCCATACTTTATCATCGTCGGCCTGGAAGGAAGACAGAATCTGGGTCATTAAGGTTTTTACTTTCTAGTTTGTGGCGTCCATACAAATCTTTTTAAATGTGATAAAGGTTTTTGCACTTCCTGTAAAATCGTTTTCTTCTGCAGTTCATTGTGGAATAGAAACATGGGGTATATATATATAGCAGCTTGCGCTGAGACAGAGACACAGCTGCCGCCATCTCTGAAAAACTAAATTCAGTCCATCAGGAGGGGATTCTATGTACTCAGATTCCCCCAACACAAATACCTGCAATCTTCCTGAGCAACAGTGCATCCGGAAAGTATTCACAGCGCTTTACTCTTTTTCCCACATTTTGTTATGTTACAGCCTTATTCCAAAATGGAATAAATGAATTTTTCCCCTCAAAATTCTACACACAATACCCCATAATGACAACGTGAAAAAAAGTTTGAGATTTTTGCAAATTTATTAAAAAGAAAAAAGAAAATCACATGTACATAAGTACAACATAGAAAAATGGCGGATCAGTTAACTCCTTTGGCGCATAGGAAAAGGGGAGGAAAATGAGCCAGAAAATTCCTTATACATATAATTCAAATTACTTTCCTATGTCTATCTCAACATAACTCGAAGCAAATTATCTGCGTACCCCCATTCACACTATACGGGAGTAGGATGTATCCGTATATATATCCGGTATCTTTTTCTTTCAATCGGAAAACAATGTCACATCAATCTAGACCTTATGCCAGTAATGAATCCGGAATAAATCAGAAAAGACTGGGAGTCGTACCCCAACTCACACAAAGAGGAACTTGACGATTCCTATCAAGGTATCTTTGAGTATTCAATGCAGCTCTTGATGTGCCTCCCCGCAAAACGATAGTGGCTAAAAGTGCGGAATAACTCCCATCAAGGTTTCTTTACTGCATTCATGCTTTATCGACCATTCACGGATTGGACTCTCAAGAACTCTTTGTCTCCAATTAAATCAACAATAAGTTTATTCCTCGAAAGGTTACACCAATCAATAAAAACTCGTGCAAAAATGCAAATAGAAATGAGCCACGGATTTTACAAAAAAACATGTCTCGAGAAAGGTCCCAGGACCGAAACGCGTCGGCAGAACTGCTGTGTGAGTAGCCATTAATCCTTGTAAACACAGACTGTGCTCGGATTCTTTTTGCACTGCTTGTTTTTAATTTTTTATTTTCATTGCATTATCTTTATATCATATTTTGTACTTTTATTGGAAATTTTTTTTTGTAAAATCCGTGGATTATTTCTATTTGCAAGATACCTTGATAGGAGTCATCAAGTTCCTCTTTGTGTGAGTTGGGGTACAACACCCAGTCTTTTCTGATTTATTCCAGATTCATTACTGGCATAAGGTCTAGATTGATGTGACATTGTTTTCCCGATTGAAAGAAAAAGATACCTTTACGGATACATCCTACTCCCGTATAGTGTGAGTAGGGGTACGCAGATAATTTGCTTCGAGTTTTGTTGAGATAGACATAGGAAAGTAATTTGAATTATATGTATAAGGAATTTTCTGGCTCATTTTCCTCCCCTTTTCCTATGCGCCAAAGGAGTTCACTAATCCGCCATTCTTCTATGTTGTATTTGTTGTTGGATAAAAGGTGAAATCCAATCGGATCAGTTTGCCCCACAGGCAGCATTCCCTCTGCGACATTTTTTGCATGTGTCACAGAAATATCTCATTTGTACATGTACATAAGTGTTCACAGCCTTTGCTCAATACTTTGTTGATGCACGTTTGCCAGCAATTACAGCCTCGAGTCTTTTTGAATATGATGCCACAAGCTTGGCACACCTATTTTTGGGCAGTTTCGCCCATTCCTCTTTGCAGCACCTCTCAAGCTCCATCAGGCTGGATGGGAAGCATCGGCATACAGCCATTTTCAGATCTCTCCAGAGATGTTCAATCGGATTCAAGTCTGGGCTCTGGCTCGGCCACTGAAGGACATTCAGAGTTGTCCTGTAAGCCACTCCTTTGATATCTTGGCTGTGTGCTTAGGGTCGTTGTCCTGCTGAAAGATGAACTGTTGCCCCAGTCTGAGGTCAAGAGCGCTCTGGAGCAGGTTTTCATCCAGGATGTGTCTGTACATTGCTGCATTAATTTTTTCCTCTATATTGACTATTCTCCCAGTTCCTGCCGCTTAAACAACATCCCCACAGCATGATGCTGCCACCACCATGCTTTACTGTAGGGATGGTATTGGCCTGGTGATGAGCGGTGCCTGGTTTACTCCAAACATGACGCCTGGCATTCACGTCAAAGAGTTCAATGTTTGTCTCATCAGACCAGAGAATTTTGTTTCTCATGGTCAGAGTGTCCTTCAGGTGCATTTTGGCAAACTCCAGGTACGGCCATGTACTTTTTACTAAGGAGTGGCTTCCGTCTGGCCACTCTGATTTGTGGATTGATGCAGAGATGGTTGTCCTTCTGGAAGGCTGTCCTCTCTCCAGGGGAATGCTGTAGCTCTGACAGAGTGACCATCGGGTTCTTGGTCACCTCCCTGACTAGGGCCCTTCTCCCCCGATCGCTCAGTTTAGACGTCCGGCCAGCTCAAGGAAGAGTCCTTGTGGTTCCGAACTTCTTCCTTTTATGGATGATGGAGGCCACTGTGCTCATTGGGATCTTCAAAGCAGCAGATATTTTTCTGTACCCTTCCCCAGATTTGTGCCTCAAGACAATCCTGTCTCGGAAGTCTACAGACAATTCCATTGACGTCATGCTTGGTTTGTGTTTAGACATGCACTGCAAAGTGTGGGACCTTATATAGACAGGTGTGTGCCTTTCCAAATAATGGCCAATCAACTGAATTTACCACAGGTGGACTCCAACTAAGCTGTAGTAACATCTCAAGGATGATCAGTGGAAACAGGATGCACCTGAGCTCAATTTCAAGCTTCATGGCAAAGGCTGTGAATACTTATGTACATGTGATTTCTTAGGTTTTTATTTTTCCTAAATTTGCAAAAATGACAAAAAAAATAAGATTTTACTTACCGGTAAATCTATTTCTCGTAGTCCGTAGTGGATGCTGGGGACTCCGTAAGGACCATGGGGAATAGACGGGCTCCGCAGGAGACAAGGGCACTTTAAGAAAGAATTTAGATTCTGGTGTGCTCTGTCTCCTCCCTCTATGTCCCTCCTCCAGACCTCAGTTAGAGAAACTGTGCCCGGAAGAGCTGACAGTACAAGGAAAGGATTTTGGTAATCCAGGGCAAGATACATACCAGCCACACCAATCACACCGTATAACTTGTGATAAAGTCAACAGTATGAACAACAACAGAGCATCAGTTCAACCCTGATGCAACTATAACATAACCCTTATTGCAGCAATAACTATATACAAGTATTGCAGAAGAAGTCCGCACTTGGGACGGGCGCCCAGCATCCACTACGGACTACGAGAAATAGATTTACCGGTAAGTAAAATCTTATTTTCTCTAACGTCCTAGTGGATGCTGGGGACTCCGTAAGGACCATGGGGATTATAGCAAAGCTCCCAAACGGGCGGGAGAGTGCGGATGACTCTGCAGCACCGAATGAGCAAACACAAGGTCCTCCTCAGCCAGGGTATCAAACTTATAGAACTTTGCAAAAGTGTTTGAACCTGACCAAGTAGCCGCTCGGCACAGCTGTAATGCTGAGACCCCTCGGGCAGCCGCCCAAGAAGAGCCCACCTTCCTAGTGGAATGGGCCTTAACTGATTTTGGCAGCGGCAATCCAGCCGCAGAATGAGCCTGCTGAATCGTGTTACAGATCCAGCGAGCAATAGTTTGCTTTGAAGCAGGAGCACCAAGCTTGTTGGAAGCATACAGGATAAAAAAAGACTCTGTTTTCCTGACCCTAGCCGTTCTGGCTACATAAACCTTCAAAGCCCTGACCACATCAAGCAACTCTGAATCCTCCAAGTCAGTAGTAGCCACAGGCACCACAATAGGTTGGTTTATATGAAAAGATGAAACCACTTTCGGCAGGAATTGTGGACGGGTCCTCAATTCTGCTCTATCCGCATGGAAAACCAGATAGGGGCTTTTATGTGACAAAGCCGCCAATTCTGACACACGCCTAGCCGAAGCCAAGGCTAGTAGCATGACCACCTTCCACGTGAGATATTTCAATTCCACCGTTTTGAGTGGTTCAAACCAGTGGGATTTCAGGAAACTCAACACCACGTTAAGATCCCAAGGTGCCACTGGAGGCACAAAAGGGGGCTGAATATGCAGCACTCCCTTTACAAACGTCTGAACTTCAGGTAGAGAAGCCAGTTCTTTTTTAAAGAAAATGGATAGGGCCGAAATCTGGACCTTAATGGAACCCAATTTAAGGCCCAAAGTCACTCCTGACTGTAGGAAGTGAAGGAAACGGCCCAGCTGGAATTCCTTCGTAGGAGCATTCCTGGCCTCACACCAAGCAACATATTTTCGCCATATACGTGATAATGTTGAGCTGTCACGTCCTTCTTAGCCTTTATCAGCGTAGGAATGACCTCATCCGGAATGCCTTTCTCTGCTAGGATCCGGCGTTCAACCGCCATGCCATCAAACGCAGCCGCGGTAAGTCTTGGAACAGACAGGGCCCCTGTTGCAACAAGTCCTGTCTTAGAGGCAGAGGCCACGGGTCCTCTGTGAGCATTTCTTGCAGATCTGGATACCAAGTCCTTCTTGGCCAATCCGGAACAATGAGTATTGTTCTCACTCCTCTTTTTCTTATGATTCTCAGCACCTTGGGTATGAGAGGAAGAGGAGGAAATACATAGACCGACTGGAACACCCACGGTGTCACCAGTGCGTCCACAGCTATCGCCTGAGGGTCTCTTGACCTGGCGCAATACCTCTGTAGCTTTTTGTTGAGGCGGGATGCCATCATGTCCACCTGTGGCAGTTCCTACCGACTTGCAATCTGCGTGAAGACTTCTTGATGAAGTCCCCACTCTCCCGGGTGGAGGTCGTGCCTGCTGAGGAAGTCTGCTTCCCAGTTGTCCACTCCCGGGAAGAACACTGCTGACAGTGCGCTTACGTGATTCTCCGCCCAGCGAAGAATTCTGGTGGCTTCCGCCAACGCCACCCTGCTCCTTGTGCCGCCTTGTCGGTTTACATGAGCCACAGCGGTGATGTTGTCTGACTGAATCAGAACCGGTTGGTCGCGAAGCAGGGTCTCCGCTTGACGTAGGGCGTTGTATATGGCCCTTAGTTCCAGGATGTTGATGTGAAGGCAAGTCTCCTGACTTGACCACAGACCTTGGAAATTTCTTCCCTGTGTGACTGCTTGCATCCGTGGTCACCAGGACCCAGTACTGAATGCCGAATCTGCGGCCCTCGAGAAGGTGAGCACTCTGCAGCCACTACAGGAGAGACACCCTGGCCCTGGGGGATAGGGTGATTAACCGATGCATCTGAAGATGTGATCCGGACCATTTGTCCAGTAAGTCCCATTGAAAGGTCCTCGCATGGAACCTGCCGAAGGGTATGGCCTCGTATGATGCCACCATCTTTCCCAGGACTCGAGTGCAGTGATGCACTGACACCTGTTTTGTTTTTAATAGGTTTCTGACCAGTGTCATGAGTTCCTGAGCTTTCTCTATCGAGAGATAAACCCTTTTCTGGTCTGTGTCCAGAATTATGCCCAGGAAAGGCAGACGAGTCGTAGGAATCAACTGCGACTTTGGAATATTTAGAATCCAGCCGTGTTACCGTAACACTTCCAGAGAACGTGCTACGCTGATCAGCAACTGCTCTCTTGACCTCGCTTTTATGAGGAGATCGTCCAAGTATGGGATAATTGTGACCCCTTGCTTCCGCAGGAGTACCATCATTTCCGCCATTACCTTATTAAATATTCTCTGTGCCGTGGAGAGACCAAACGGCAACATCTGAAATTGGTAATGACAATCCTGTACCACAAATCTGAGGTACGCCTGATGAGGTGGATAAATGGGGACATGAAGGTATGCATCCTTTATGTCCAGAGACACCATAAAATCCCCCCCTTCCAGGCTTGCGATGACCGCTCTCAGCGATTCCATCTTGAACCGGAACCTTTTCAGGTACATGTTCAGGGATTTTAAATTCAATATGGGTCTGACCGAACCGTCCGGTTTCGGTACTACAAACATGGTCGAATAATAACCCCTTCCCTGTTAAAGGAGGGGAACCTTGACCACCACCTGTTGATGATACAATTTGTGAATTGCAGTTAACACTATTTCCCTCTCGAGGGGGGAAGCTGGCAGGGCCGATTTGAGGTATCGGTGAGGGGGCATCGCTTCGAATTCCAGCTTGTATCCCTGAGACACAATATCTATTGCCCAGGGATCCAACTGGGAGTGAACCCACTTGTGGCTGAAATTTCGGAGACGCGCCCCCACCGGGCCTAGCTCCGCCTGTGGAGCCCCAGCGTCATGCGGTGGATTTTGTAGAGGCCGGGGAGGACTTCTGTTCCTGGGAACTAGCTGTGTTGTGCAGCTTCTTTCCTCTGCCCCTGCCCCTGGCAAGAAAGGCCGCACCTCAGACTTTGTTGCTTTTCTGTGATCGAAAGGACTGCATTTGGTAATACGGTGCTTTCTTAGGTTGTGAGGAAACATATGGCAAAAAATTTGACTTTCCAGCAGTAGCTGTGGAGACCAGGTCCGAGAGACCCTCCCCAAACAATTCCTCACCCTTTGTAAGGTAAAACCTCCATGTGCCTTTTTGAGTCGGCATCACCTGTCCATTGCCGAGTCCACAGGACCCTTCTGGCAGAAATCGACATAGCATTTATTCTAGAACCCAGTAGACTAATGTCTCTTTGAGCATCTCTCATATATAGGACAGCGTCTTTTATATGCCCCAGGGTCATTAATATAGTATCCTTGTCTGAAGTATCAAGTTCCTCAGATAGGGTGTACGTCCATGCTGCTACAGCACTACACACCCAGGCCGACGCGATCGCTGGCCTCAGTAAAGTACCTGAATGTGTATAAATGGACTTCAGGGTACCCTCTTGCTTTCTATCTGCAGCATCTTTGAGGGTAGCCGTATCCTGTGACGGCAGGGCTACCTTCTTGGATAAGCGTTGTTAAAGCTTTGTCCACCCTAGGCGAGGATTCCCAGCGTAACCTGTCCGTTGGCGGGAAAGGATATGCCATAAGAATCCGTTTGGAAATCTGCAGTCTTTTATCTGGAGATTCCCAAGCCTTTTCGCATAACTCATTTAGCTCGTGTGAAGGGGGAAAGGTCACCACCTGCCTCTTTTCCCCATACATATGAACCCTCTTGTCAGGGGCTGGGGTTTCCTCCGTGATGTGCAACACATCCTTAATTGCTATAATCATATAACGGATGGATTTAAAATTTGAAAAAACTCTTGCGCTATAGTTATATAATTACAAGATTCTTTGAGGAAGCCCCTGTGGGAGGAGCGAAACGCGTCAGAAGTTGATTCTGTTGGACCCCAGCTGGAGTTAGACCCGTATCACGAACTGGCTGCAGCATTCTTCTGCCTGGAATTTGATTTCGAACAAAGAGGAGCCGCTGACCGGTGCCTGCAAACGGCACGTAGAGGTGGATACTCGTGGAGCATCGCGACTGAGCAGGTTAAATCACAGCGGGTGCCATTGTAGGTGCCGTATTCCCCGCAGCTACAAGCCACTGCGGTGGTCGTCGGGATGCATTTGTGCTGATACAACTTGCTCACATCTCACGTAAAGATTCCGGTTACAAAAAGCTCTTATCCATTCCATTGTTATATGTTGGATCTTCACATCATAAAGATCTTTGATACAAAGTGACTATCCATTGGGAACAATTAACATATGGGTCTTACCAGCAGCCACACTTGATTCAAAACGTTTTTTGACCTCATTAAGCCATATAGCTATAGAGCTTGTTTTTTTTACACGTCTGTGCTCAGAGTATGCTTAAGTCCACCTCCATGTATTAGAGAGTATACATATTTGTTATTATTTTTTGATGTTTTAAGACCGGTCTTGTTTTATTATATGATAATTTATATAATAGTAAATATATTTTGAATTTATCAGGAGTTTGTCATTCTTGTCAGCCATATCTTGTAATTATATAACTATAGCGCAAGAGTTTTTTCAAATTGGAGTTTTGTGGTTAATTGCACTTGGGTGGTCCAGTGTAATTTATTTGACCTGTTAACCCCAGGTCATTAACTTTTTGCAGCTGAGTTTTACTATATTCAAAATGTTTTTTAACAGAATATACTATTAGCGCCCGATATAAAGAGGTTTTCTAACGGATGGATTTAGACAATTTTGGCTGTAACTTTGCATCATCGTAATAGACACTGGAATCAGAATCCATGTCGGTATCTGTGTCAACAATTTGGGATAGTAGGCACTTCTGAGACCCTGACGGCCTCTACGACATAGGATCAGGCACGGGCTGAGACCCTGACTGTCCTAAGGCTTCAGCTTTTTCCAACCTTTTATGCAAGGAATTAACATTATCATTTAAAACCTTCCACATATCCATCCAATCAGGCGTCGGCGCAGTCGGCGGAGACACCACATTCATTTGCTCCCGCTCTGTTTCCACATAGCCTTCGTCAAACATGTCGACACAAGCGTACCGACACACCACACACACAGGGAATGCTCTTTTTGAAGACAGTTCCCCCACAAGGCCCTTTGGAGAGACAGAGAGAGAGTATGCCAGCACACACCCCAGCGATATAAACCCAGGAATAACACAGTAACTTAATGTTAACCCAGTAGCTGCTGTTTATATTGATTTTTGCGCCTAATTATGTGCCCCCCCCCCCTCTCTTTTTACCCTCTTCTACCGTGTATCTGCAGGGGAGAGCCTGGGGAGCTTCCTCTCAGCGGAGCTGTGGAGAAAAAATGGCGCTGGTGAGTGCTGAGGAAGAAGCCCCACCCCTCGACGGCGGGCTTCTGTCCCGCTTAAATATGTATTTTCTTGGCGGGGGCTCATACATATATACAGTTCCCAACTGTATATATGTTCACTTTTGCCAAAAAGAGGTCCAAATGCTGCCCAGGGCACCCCCCCCCCCCCCCCTGCACCCTTACAGTGACCGGAGAATGTGAGGTGTGTGGGCGCAATGGCGCACAGCTGCAGTGCTGTGCGTTACCTCAGTGAAGACCGGAGTCTTCTGCCGCCGATTTCGAAGTCTTCTTGCTTCTCATGCTCACCCGGCTTCTGTCTTCCGGCTCTGCGAGGGGGACGGCGGCGCGGCTCTGGGATCGGACGACGAGGGTGAGATCCTGTGTACGATCCCTCTGGAGCTAATGGTGTCCAGTAGCCTAAGAAGCAGGACCTATCTTCAGAGAGTAGGGCTGCTTCTCTCCCCTCAGTCCCACGATGCAGGGAGTCTGTTGCCAGCAGAGCTCCCTGAAAATAAAAAACCTAACAAAATACTTTCTCACAGCAAGCTCAGGAGAGCTCACTGAAAAGCACCCAGCTCGTCCTGGCACAGATTCAAACTGAGGTCTGGAGGAGGGACATAGAGGGAGGAGCCAAAGCACACCAGAATCTAAATTCTTTCTTACGGAGTCCCCAGCATCCACTAGGACGTTAGAGAAAACTTTTTTCACGTTGTCATTATGGAGTATTGTGTATAGAATTTTGAGGAAAAAAAATGTAATTTATACCATTTTGGAATAAGGCTGTAACATAACAAGATTTGGAAAAAGTGAAGCGCTGTAAATACTTTCCGTATGCACTGTATGTTGGAAAACCTACACTCAGAAACAGAACTGCTGCAGGAGAACAGAGTGGGAGCGACAAGCAGCGTTGCAGACTCAAGCAACTGAGATAATGCAGCTCCAATGCTAGCTGCTAACCAATGCTGCAACAGGATGTGGTCAATTTACCGGATGTCAGGATCCCGGCGTTCAGGATACAGACGCCGGGATCCTGGCAGCCGGTGAAATGCCGTTTGTCGGAATCCTGACTGAGGCCCTGTATCCCCACTCAGGGGGTGATCCAATCCACCCACTGAGGGGGAACAGAATAGTGTGCCAAGCAAAGCACACCACCAGTCCAGATGCGTGGTGAGCGCAGCGAACCCGCCAGGGGACTCTCTGCACTCCCTGCTGGCATTCCGCCAGTCGAGACCCCACCGTCGGTCTCCTGACTGCCAGGATTCCAAACGGTGGTAAACCATACCGAACCCGCTGCAACATAGGGGTCACACGGTGAGGGTGGACTACAGGGGGAAATGTTTTCTCAATAATGAAGAAGAAGTGGAGAAGTTGCCCATAGCAGCTTTTAACCAACATTTATTTATCAAGTACATTCTATAAAATGATATGTAGAAGCCGGTTGGTTGCTATGGGCAACTTCTCCACTCATTAGGGGGTTTGATACCACCATGGCAAGAAATGCAGGTACAGGCTGAAGAGCCGCCTAGTCTGTGGGCTAGAAAGAAGCTGTAGGAGGGTCAGCAGATTGGTTCATTACATGGCAGCAGACTGTGGTTATGTGCTAAAGACCATTAACAAAATTTCTCACAAAATTCTTACTTACATCACCAACGGTTCTCCTCCTATTACTTACACCACCGACTGTCCCCCTCCTGTTACTTACACCACTGATTATCCTCTCTGTATACATGTACTGTCATATTTTTAAATAATAAATGATGTTGATGTGATAAACTCAGGTCTGTATTACGTGTCCAGCGTCGGAGCATACGTGTGAGGAGAGGGCACATTCATACTAAAGGGATCATTTTTCTGATCTTAACACTGGAACAGCTAATCCCTATCCATGCTGTTCAAGGTGTAAACAATGACGGAGTAATCCACCCATCTGTCTGTAGCTGCCAGCGCTCACAGCGAGGAGCATTAAATACATCACACATGAATAACCATAATACAGTCATAATCTAATGTGGATTATATTGCACACGTGATGCCAAGAAACGTACAAATGCTTGTGGGAAAAAACAAACACTTGTATGAACGACAACTTATGTATTACATGGAATTACATATTTTAGATGGAATAACGCACACCTTAGTGTAAATCATTACACAGCACAGCGCACATTACCAAGAGCTGTATTAAAGTGATCGAAATCCTTGGGGACTTCTAATAGGTTTAAAGATGTACAGTAGGGGAAGTTTTTCTCTGACATGCCCCTGTTACTGTGTAGCACACAAACCACTTCCGCCTCTCCCCCCTCTGTAAGTCAGACCCACCGAGAGGGGAACTGCTCAGTCCACTACCCCCTCTCTTTCATAACTCAGCGCGCCTCTAGAGGAGAACCGCTCAGCCCGCTCCCCTCCGCAAGTCTGACCCCCGGAGTTGCTTCTGCTTCGCACAAACACCCCCATCCCCAGGTGAATTTCTCGGCACGCTCTCCCCCTCACTGTTACATGTCAACTTCCTCTGGGATCTGCTAAGCTTGCTCTCCATCTCCTTCACACATCACCCCAGGGGAATCTGCGTAGTCTAGTCCGTTCTGTCCGGCACATGTCGTCAACCAAAGTAATCTGCTCAATCTAGTACCCAATTTGGAATCTGCTGAGTACAAGACCTCTACTCCTTCACTCTTCACCTCCCCCAAGAGGGATCTGATCAGTCCAGGGCCTAAACTCCTTCACCAAAGTGATCTGCTTAGTCCAGTCACCTCTCCCCTTCACATGGCAATCCCTCACCCTGTGGAACTACTCAGTCTAGAAACCTTTGACCCTTCTGCCTCATATCAGCCCCCTCCCCAGGTGAACTGCTCAGATCACTAGTAAACTTTAGCTGGGTAAATACTGTGAGTAGCTCCAGAGATCGCTCCAGCTCTGGCAATATATTACGACTATATTTTTGTATTTGAGATTACAACACTTATTAAACAGCAGCGTGCAGCTCACCTCTCCAGCGAGAGACCCCATGCGATGACAGAAACACCCTCCGGAAGCCCCATAGGAAGCAGCATTTCTGGCCGAAAGACTCCTGAGTTTCCAACTTCCACCCATTTTCTCAAACCTGCGGGCAGCAAAAAATTAACACCTTACCCTGAATGAGACCTTTCAATAACACCATGCATTATCCCTGAGCTGTACTGGAGGCAGATTGGTTTTCTTGCCATGGCTTGCAACCTGCTTCTCAGATGGAGTCTTCTTAGAAAATCAGTTTGAGGATTTACTACTGCAAGCACCATACTGCTGTGTTTATTCACAGAGGGATCCCAGGATTTCAGACTGTCATTACTATAAGCTGCTTTGTATTATGCAACAGTCCTTAAAACCCCCAATTAGCAGCGAGTGGAGCCAGAGAGAGTGTACTGCCTTCAGTACATCAAGGAAACACACACGAGATTATAATTTCATACATACAGGATGAGAAACAGATGTGTGTTCTATAACCTGCACCTAAACGCGTGAGCTCCACGGGGCAGGATTCCTATCCCAAATCTTCCTAATTTGTGGGTATAAAATCTACGTTCCGTCTCGTAATGTCTTTGCAGCAATGTATTCTTGTTCTCTCCATACTACAGAGCAGTTCCGCAAACCCTTATCACATTGTGCATTGGTGCATCTGTATGCAGTGCTTGGTAAAAGCATGACTGCTGACCTTCATGGTAACTGAAAACCTCCATGCTCGGCTCTGTGTAAGGATTATACGCAGGCTTGAAACGCAGTTTATCGATTCCTGAAAGAAAAGGGAGATTAGGCTTTAAAATGAATCTGCCGAATCGCGGCATTACGTCCCAATGACAAGAGCAGTGTGATCTCCGGCCCTTCTGAGTACTTATGTTGTTATCTAGCGGCAGATGTATTACGCCTAGAGAAGGCAGAAAGAAGTGATAAAGTGGTAATAAGTACAAGGTGATAATGCACAAGCCAATCAGCTCCAATATGTAAATTGAAAGTTATGAGCTGATTGGCTGGTGCGTTATCACCTTGCACTTATCACTGCTTTATCACTTCTTTATGCCTTCTCCAGGCTTAATACATCTGTCCCATTATCGTTTATGTTATATAATCACTGATGGCTGTACATCTACCCTTCATGTGTTGCACTCCCGGCCGGAAGAAGGCGGAACATCAGAATACTAAGAAGAATGATTTATCTAGAATTACAGCAATTTAGTTGCTAACACAAACACTGAATGTAGCATGCTCTGTATTTGTCAGTCAAATGTGAAAGGTCTTTGGACAAAGTATTCTGCATAGTTCTCAACAGATCACTATGCTAAGCTCTACGATTAACATCCGGTGAAATCAGCGCAGGACACTACTATCGGACTATGGCTGACTAGAGGGGGAGTCTGTTTTTTGGGGTGTGGTATAACATTTTGACAGTCAATGTCGACAATGCAATTTTACCCTAAACCTAATTGCACCCTAACAGTGGCCCAACCCTACCCCCTAACAAGGGCCCAACCCTACCCCTAAACAGCGGCCCAACCCTACCCCTAAACAGCGGCCCAACCCTACCCCTAAACAGCGGCCCAACCCTACCCCTAAACAATGGCCCAATCCTACCCCCTAACAGCGGCACAACCCTACCCCTAAACAACGGCCTAAAGCTGGATACACACTGAGCAATAAGTTGTACCGGCAGAACGCTCACAATGTCGCATACCGGGCAGTATGTATGGGCGATATGTGGGTGTCCGCGGTCGCTAGCGATGTAGCCAAGTTTGATGTGCTGCACATCAAACCGGACAATATTACTAATGTCCCATAGTATGCTAAACATAATCATTCCATCCTTCATTAACATCGCTCATTGTGTACCCAGGTTTCCGATATGTTGGCCCATCGGGCCGACATATTGGCTGGGTACACATCGCTAGAGTGTGTACCCAGCTTTACCCCGCCCCTAACTGCAGCCTAATCTAAATTCATGTGTCGACGTACCGGCTGTAGAAATTCACAATGTTGACATTCTGTCAGTATCGACATGTTAAATATTATATTGGCATTCCAAACATTAATGTTAATGTGCATATATCCTGATGGTCACCACCAGTGGACGCAGATCCAATAATCAGCAGCAGCATTACCAAAATTTTGCAGCAGCGGACACCTCTGAATCACCCCCATATGCCTTGATGAAATAAATGTCCTATGTAACTGCATGATTCCCAGACAACTACAACTAGGGATGGTGTTGCACTGCCCCGCCATTATAATTTGTTTTTGTATCCAGACTTTTGGGGTGCTAAAGCTTCTACAAAATGAAAAGTGATAGCAACCAGATTCTGTCCATCATTTCAGTAGAGAAATGATAGGTGCAATAGAATCTGATTGGTTGCTATAGGCAACACAAGCGCTTTAATTTTTGGACATTTCAGTAAATTTACCCCTCTAGGTTACCATACCCTCAGAACATTCCGTGAGACGAGAACCCATGCATCTTATCGGACATCACTAGTGGACCATAAATACATACTGAGCTTTAAAAGGTTCTCCATAAGATTTGTACATACCCTCTTTAGCGCAAGTCGAAAGAGAGGCCAGCTCCCTTCTTTCCTGTACCACTAATACCCTGCCCCCCAAACACCACCTACTGTAAGCCACAAACCCACCTTAGCATGGTTCACTAGAGAGGCCAACTACTTCCTTTCCTATACCAGTAATGTCCCCACTCCCTCCGATGACTTCTGTGCCACATACCCAGTTTATTGAAGAACTCCTTCAGAACACCCATGAGGTCTCCTAGAGTTAGCCCATAGTCTGCCACTACGCCTTCTATCTGGTGGAACTCCGCTAGATGGGTGGCGTCCAGAGTCTCATTCCTAAACACACGATCAATGGAGAAATACTTAACCGGTGTGAACGCCTCCTGTGGGACAGAAATAGGAAAATACATTAAATCTACCCCCCCGAAATAAGAAAATAAAAAAGTAGTGAACAGGAGTAGTGGGGTATGTGCTGCTCTCACTCACCCTCACCGAGTGGGGTATGTGCTGCTTTCACTCACCCTCACAGAGTGGGTTCTGCATTTTCCCACATTTCTATTTACTAATCTATAGCCAGAAGTTTCAGCAAGAGGAGATTACGAGTAAAGTGGTGGATGTATTTCTTCCTTAGCGCTACAAAACGCAACATCCCAACTTCACCTTATCAAGATATATGCAAATAAATGATATGAGGAAAAAGGAGAATACGTTCCCAGACAAAGAACATAGACACGGGGAGTGAGATAAACATTACATGTTGCATAGAGAGATCGTGACCATCACGAGAGGCTGCAGCACCTGCATTTACCTGCTGAGCCAGCTTGTACAGCATCCGAGCACTGACTGCCGTGGTGTGTGTCCTCAGGAGGTTCTTCCTGGCCTCATTAATGCTCCAGTCATACTTATACCTACACAGGGTTAATGAGCAGACAACCAAGAGATATAAGTGACAGCTCAGCTCCCACCACAGGGTGACACAGACAGGAGGGAGCTACGTGACATAGAGTCTGTCCCTCCCACCACAGGGTGACACAGACAGGAGGGAGCTATGTGTCATGGGGTCTGTCTCTCTCAACACAGGGTGACAGTAGTGAGCTATGTGTAGGGAAGAATGGCCCACTAATACAGAAGAGGAAGTTGTGTTAGGACATTGTTCCTGCCAAGTTGAAGGCAACACAAAGATCTCTCACCCTTGCGAGCCATATCCTCCCTCGGAATGAACTTTCTTCACCCGCTCTAGATAATCCATTGGAAATTCTGATGCCATGGCTGGATCTGAATGAAGTGATCAGTAACCGTTACGTACAGTATATTATACACACCTGGAGACACAGAGGAGCAGACAGGCACTGACCCTGCAGGAAGAAGGTGTCGTGCTGATCTCTGGCCGGATGCTGCTGAGGTTGGAACAATGCGTCAAAGTTCCAGAATGAGCTCTCAATGAAGTTATTCGTTGGCATTTCTGTGAATCTGAACAGATATTATAATGCAGCCTCCATTCGCAAACCATGGTTTTGCTCTTCACATTAAGAAGGGAACACAGGACTATGGGTATAATCCTTGTGCCTTCAGTAAGCTTGGCCCACCTTCCCCAGAGGGTAATAGGAAATCAGTTTGTACCAAAGAAAGAACAAAGTAACAAATAAATAGTGTCACAAACAAGATTTCTGATCATGTGTTACAATTATGTGAAGGTGTTCAACACCACTGGACTCAAACAAGAAAACAGACTGGAGCAACTGGTTCTGGACCACAGGCTGAAAGATCTGCTCTTGTAAGACACCGACGGGGCCATGGAATTAGTCTTCCTCCAGTTACATGGACACAGTCACAATAGTTCCTCCTTTTACTTCCAAGTCAGCTTAACTTTGCCTGACAAAAACGTAGTCTTCTATCCCTTCTCTTGTGACCGCTTATTAAAAGGAATGTAAATCAGTTTTAAAAAGCAAGTTGGGTTAATCATTTTAGACTTAGGCCCATACTTATCAAGCCTTGGGAGTGATAAATTGCACTGTGATAAATTACCAACCACCCAGCTTCTAACTGCCATGTCACAGGCTGTGTTTGAAAAGTGACAGTTGGGAGCTGATTGGTTGGTACTTTATCACCATGCAATTTATCACTCTCCAAGGCTTGATAAATCTGGGCCTTAGTTTGAAGAACAAGTGCACACACCCCTCTCCCAGTATCCTCATCATCCTGTCCCCCTGGATAATGCATGATAAAGATCATTTTCAACCACACAATACAACACGGACACATATGTAGCATTTAGCAAAGTAATCAGGTACACGGATAACTGATCATCATTGCAATATTTCACTCACCCCATTTCCAGGAATATCTGTCGGAACTGCGTGCGGACTTTCAGCAGCGGGTGCAGGTGCCCGCACTCCGGCATCACGCCCAGTGCATTGAAATTGTAGCCTTTAAATTTCTTATTCTTCCATGACCCGCTGGGAGAGAGGAATGAGAGGCGGACAAAAGGCAAACAGCATATGAAAAGAGCAGAGTCGTGCATAACCAATACAAAACATAGTAGGTTACAATATGGCAAAAGTGCAGTTAATTATAAGATATATATATATATATATATATATATATATATATATATATATATATATATATAGAGCGAGAGAGAGGGGGAGAGAGAGGGAGAGGGAGGGGGAGAGAGGGGGAGAGAGAGGGAGGGGGAGAGAGGGGGAGAAGAGAGAGGGGGGAGAGAGAGGGGGAGAAGAGAGAGAGAAGGGGGAGAGAGAGAAGGGGGAGAGAGAGGGGGGGAGAGAGAGGGGGGAGAGAGAGGGGGGAGAGAGAGGGGGGAGAGAGAGAGGGGGAGAGAGGGGGGAGAGAGAGAGGGGGGGAGAGGGAGAGAGAGAGAGAGAGAGAGAGAGAGAGGGGGGAAGAGGGAGAGAGAGGGGGGGGGGGGAGAGAGAGGGGGGGGGGAGTGAGAGAGAGAGAGGGGGGAGAGAGGTATTTATTTAAAATGCACAACCAGCTCTGTTTTGTAGTTTAAAAAAAAAAATTGGATTTTAATTACCTACCAGTAAATCCTTTTCTCGTAGTCCATAAGGGATATTGGGGGAGACTTAGTACGATAGGGTATAGTCGGGGTCCAAAGGAGTCGGTGAACTTTAAATTTCTTCACTGGGTGTGCTGGCTCCTCCCCTCTATACCCCACAGGCAGTTATAGGTAAAAACATGCCCGAAGGAGAAAGGACATATATGAGAGAAGGAAACATGATAATAAAGATTGGTGAGATTTTATATACCAGCACACCACTAACATACAACGACTAGCAACAGCTGGTAACAACAGCAAAAGCTGAACAGGTAACCACATAAAAGAGAACCTGCAGAAAAGTCAACGCACTGAGGCGGGCTCCCAATATCCCTTATGGACTACGAGAAAAGGATTTACCGGTAGGTATTAAAATCCTATTGTCTCCAGCATCCATAAGGGATATTGGGGGAATCTAGTATGATGGGGGCGTCCCAAAGCTTCCAGACGGGCAGGAATGTGCAGAGACTTCTGCAGCACCGCCTGCCCAAACTGGATATCCTCTTTGGTCAGGGTATCAAACTTGTAGAACTTAACAAAAGTGTTCTTCCCCAACCAAGTAGCAGCTCTGCAAAGTTGCAAGGCCGAGACTCCCCGGGCAGCCGCCCAGGAAGAGCCCACCGATCTTGTAGAGTGGGCCTTCAGAGACTTAGGAACAGGTAAGGCTGCCGACACATAGGCCTGTTGGATAGTAAGCCTAAGCTAACGAGCAATGGACTGCTTTGAAGTAGGACAACCCTTTCTCTGCGCATCATAGAGCATGAACAAGGAATCCTTCTTTCTGATCAGAGCCGTCCGCTTGATATAGATCTTCAAGGCTCGCACCACATCCAATGCCTCCGGAGGAGCAGAAGTGTCAGAACCACAATAGGATGATTCAGGTGAAACGAGAGACCACCTTCGGCAGGAACTACTGTCTAGTCCGGAGCGCCGCTCTGTCCTAGTAAAAGACCAAGTACAGACTTTTACACGATAAGGCCCCCAATTCTGAGACATAGGTACTTGTCTTCTACCGTCTGCAGAGGTTCAAACCAGGAGGACTGTAGAAATTCCAACACTACATTCAAATCCCAGGGTGCCGTAGGCGGCACAAAAGGAGGTTGTATGTAGAGTACCGCTTGCAAGAAGGTCTGAACTTCTGGCAACACTGCCAATTTTTTCTGGAAGAAAATGGAAAGAGCTGAAATCTGGACCTTAATGGAACCCAGACGTAAGCCCTTATCCACACCAGCCTGCAGGAAACGTAAGAAACATCCCAAGTGGAACTCTGCAAGTGGATACGTGCGTTACTCGCACCAAGAGACATATCTCCTCCAGGTATGATAATGTTTTGACGTCACAGGTTTCCTGGCCTGAACCATTGAAGCAATAACCTTTTTGGAAAGGCCCTTGTGAGCTAGGATGTTCCGCTCAACCTCCATGCCGTCAAACGAAGTTGCCGTAAGTCCGGGTAGACGAACGGTCCTTGTTGAAAAAGATCTCTTCTCAGAGGTAGAGGCCAAGGGTCTTCGACGGACATGTCCAGAAGATCCGTGTACCATGCCCTCCGAGGCCAATCTGGGGCAATCAGAATTGCCTGGACTCCCCGATTTCTGATTCGCTTGAGCATACTTGGGAGCAATGGAATCGGAGGAAACAGGTAGACCAGCCGGTAAGGCCAAGGCGACGTCAGTGCATCTACTGCCCTCGTCTGAGGGTCACTGGTTCGTAAGCAATACCAGTGAAGCTTCTTGTTGAGACGAGAAGCCATCATGTCTATCTGTGGGCAGCCCCACCAGTGGATGATCTGCTGGAACACCTGCTGGTGGAGACCCCACTCCCCCAGGTGGAGATTGTGACGACTCAGGAAGTCCGCTTCCCAGTTGTCTGCTCCCGGAATGAAGATTGCGGACATTGCTCTTGCATTTCTTTCCGCCCAGAGGAGTATCCTTGACACCTCTCGCATGCAGGCTCTGCTTTTTGTCCCTCCTTGCCGACTGACGTACACCACTGTTGTGGTGTTGCCCAACTGTACTTGGATCGCGTGATCCTTGAGCAGAGGAGAGGCCTGAAGCAGAGCACTGTAGATCGCCCAAAGTTCCAGAATGTTGATCGGAAGGAGGCTTTTGTGGGCTGACCACCTGCTCAGGAACCGTGCCCCTTGGGTGAAAGCTCCCCATCCTGTAGACTCTCATCCATCGTGAGGAGGATTCAATCCCGAATCCCGAAACTCCGGCCCTCCAGTAGATTGGAGGACTGCAGCCATCACAGGAGGGAAATCCTGGCCTGAGGTGACAGCCGTATCATCCGATGCACCTGAAGATGTGATCCGGACCATTTGCTCAGGAGATCCAGCTGAAAATCTCTGGCATGGAACCTCCCATATTGGATCGCCTTGTATGAGGCAACCATATTTCCCTACAATCTTATGCAAAGATGGATGGACTCTCGAGTAGGTCGGAGCATCATTCGGACCATCTTCTGAAGTATTCTCGCCTTGTCCTCTGGTAGGAACACTTTCTGGGCCACAGTATCCAGCAACATCCCCGCAGAGTCGGCTCCAGGTCGGACTTCTGTAAGTTGAGGATCCACCCATGGTGTGACAGAAGTTGGATAGTGCGGTCGATATGGAGCAACAAAAGCTCCCTGGATCTTGCTTTGATCAGAAGATCGTCCAGGTAAGGGACAATATTGACTCCCTGGACCCGGAGCTGGAACATCATCTCCGCAATCACCTTTGTGAACACCCTCGGAGCTATGGACAGGCCGAAGAGCAAGTGCCTGGAATTGGTAGTGATGGTCCAGCAAGGCAAACCTCAGGTACACCTGATGAGGTGGCCAAATCGGAATATGGAGGTAGGCGTCCTTGATATCCAAGGAAACCATGATTTCCTGTTATTCCGGGCCCGCAAGGATTCCACTTTCAGGTAAGGATTCAAGGACTTTAGATTCAAAATGGGCATTACCAAACAGGTTGGAGTAATAACCCTTGCCTCGTTGTGGTATTGGTACTGGAACAATGACGTGGGACAGGACCAACTTTAGGATGGCCTGTTGCCACGTAACCTGCATATCCTCCAAAGCTGGTAAGCTTGATTTGAAAAATCGTTGGGGGAGGAGCACTGTCGAACTCCAGCTTGTAGCCTTGAGAAACGAGATCCCTGAAGCCTCCCAGACACGGCTGAAGTGACGCAGTCGAGCTCCCACCTCGAGATCCCCTCGGGGTGGGTGGGCACCGTCATGCTGAGGCCTTAGTGGAAGCAGAACTGATGGTCTGTTTCTAAGAGCTGGTGCTTGCAGGCTTTCTTGACTTATCTCTGGTGCCTCTAGTCGCATTGGAGGCACCTCTGGCCTTAGATCGAAATCTGTTAGACCGAAAGGACTGTACAGATGGACTCGGGTAGAAGCGTCTCACCGGCGGGGCCCCAGAGGGGAGAAACGTTGATTTCCCAGCCGTAACTTTGGAAATCCATGTATTCAATTCAACCCCAAAGAGCCATTCCCCCAAAAATGGGAGGGAGTCCACACTGCGTTTTGATTCCGTGTCCGCTATCCACTGACGCAACCACAAGGCCCTGCACGCCGACACTGCCATGGCAGAAGTTTTAGAATTAAATATTCCCCATCTTCTTGAGCGAATCACAGGGGACTCGTGTAGTGTCATGAATGTGCTTCAGGACGGTCACCATAGTGACCAGAGGCATACCCCCGGAGAGGCCCTCCTAAATTTGAGTGGCACAAGAATGAATGACATGGGTCATCCAGCGATCCGCAATGACTGGCCTTTGCGATACAGCTGCTGCCATGTAAATAGATTTAAGTGTAGCTTCTATTTTCCTATCCCCAGGATCCTTTAAGGTAAAGGAGCCCGGGCAGGCAGCACCGCCTTTTTGGACAGTTGAAAGACTGATACATCAACCCCCGGGGGTTCCACCCAAAATGTCCTACCTTCAGGAACAAATGGGAAACTGCGCAAAATCTTTTTTTTTGACACTTGGAATTTTTTGTCTGGTATTTTTCCAGGCTAACTTGAAGAATCAGGGAAAGTGACATTTGGCTTATTTTGTGTAAAGAAAAACGACTGCAGGATGCAGCGTCCTCTAGAGGGAGTTTAACCACGTCCCTTATAGCCAGAATTAGGGGTTCAATACCCTGAGCAGAATTGTGATCCCCACTAACGGGATCCAAGTTCTCCCCATCCTCCTGTATATTTTCATCTGTATCAGATAGTAGAGCAAGCAAACCACGCTTCTGTGGTCCTGCATGAGAGAGGGGGGCTGTGCATCAGCCCTAGCAGTTAAATATGCAACAGCCTGTTGTAGTAGCTGAGTTTTTTGTACATTAGCAGTGAGCTGGGATGACATATCAGACATCATTTTTAAAGAGACCCTAGCAATGCGGGCTCTGGACCCTCTCCTCCAGCCCCTTCACTGATTTGTGGAGATTGGCTGCATTGTTCACATAAATCAGAAGATAATGGAGAGAATCTGGTGTGACATACACTGCACAGTTTGTGATTACCCATGTTTCACAGTAAGCACAATAACATACACACAGACAGTACTTTTCAAGCCTGCCCTACTGTATGTGAGAGGAGACACAGAGAGAAGGACACCTGCACACCCCGAGCTGCACAGCCCCAGTGAGGCTGACAGCTAATGATATCACAGTAACACTAATAAATACTGTCCTGCAGAGGACCCAGATAGTGTACAATAGCGGCTCTCCCCCTTTGCTACACCCTGTACCAGTTTACCAGCAGGTCTTGTGAGTCAGGAAGCGCTGTGTGCGCGCGCTCGCCATCTGTGGCTGCATTAAGTAGAGGAAGGCGCCAAAATGCCTCTGCTCCCGTTCCGAGGTAGCTCCAACCCCTCCCCCCCATGGCGCTGGAGCTACAGTGATTGTCAGTATAAATAATGTCTCATGTTTGCTTAAAAACATCATACAAGTGCTAATTCAAGCGACTGTTAGCCAGTCTACACGGGAGGCTCTAGCGGGAACCACCAAGGAGGGTCCCGTATGCCGCGCCCGCTTTCAGTCACACTTTGAACCGGGGGCCCCCCTAGCGAGGTCCCCGGTTTGTTCTCACCACAGACGTCACCTTCAGGCAGTGTTATGGGTGTGCGGTGTGCTGCGGCTGTGACAGCCAAGACACACTGCCCCGCTGAACAACCAACCTCTCAGGACGGTGGTCTTGCAGCGGGGAAGCGGCTCTGCTCCTCGCAAGGCCGGTGATCGCCTCCCACTAACTCCCACGGTGCAGGTATGCTGTTGCCCAAACAGCATACCAAAAATAACAAACATTGAAAAGAAATTGAAAAAAACTCTCTGAAGCAGCAGAGATATGCATCCTCTTCTGAGGGCACTTTTTTCTAAACTGCCTGTGGGAGGGGGCATAGAGGGGAGGAGCCAGCACACCCAGTAAATAAATTTAAAGTGCACTGGCTCCTTTGGACCCCGTCTATACCCCATCGTACTAAGTCTCCTCAATATTCCTTATGGATGCTAGAGAAAGATGCTTTAAATCAATAAAGAAAAATAAGAATTTACTCACCGGTAATTCTATTTCTCGTAGTCCGTAGTGGATGCTGGGAACTCCGTAAGGACCATGGGGAATAGCGGGCTCCGAAGGAGGCTGGGCACTCTAGAAAGATTTAGGACTACCTGGTGTGCACTGGCTCCTCCCACTATGACCCTCCTCCAAGCCTCAGTTAGGACACCGTGCCCGGACGAGCAGACATAATAAGGAAGGATTTAGAATCCCGGGTTAGACTCTTACCAGCCACACCAATCACACCGTACAACTCGTGATACTATATCCAGTTTGACAGTATGAAAACAACTGAGCCTCTCAACAGATGGCTCAACAATAACCCTTTAGTTAACAATAACTATTTACAAGTATTGCAGACAATCCGCACTTGGGATGGGCGCCCAGCATCCACTACGGACTACGAGAAATAGAATTACCGGTGAGTAAATTCTTATTTTCTCTAACGTCCTAGTGGATGCTGGGAACTCCGTAAGGACCATGGGGATTATACCAAAGCTCCCAAACGGGCGGGAGAGTGCGGATGACTCTGTAGCACCGAATGAGAGAACTCCAGGTCCTCCTCAGCCAGGGTATCAAATTTGTAGAATTTTGCAAACGTGTTTGCCCCTGACCAAGTAGCTGCTCGGCAAAGTTGTAAAGCCGAGACCCCTCGGGCAGCCGCCCAAGATGAGCCCACATTCCTTGTGGAATGGGCATTTACAGATTTTGGCTGTGGCATGCCTGCCACAGAATGTGCAAGCTGTATTGTACTACAAATCCAGCGAGCAATAGACTGCTTAGAAGCAGGAGCACCCAGCTTGTTGGGTGCATACAGGATAAACAGCGAGTCAGATTTTCTGACACCAGCCGTCCTGGAAACATATTTTCAGGGCCCTGACAACGTCCAGCAACTTGGAGTCCTCCAAGTCCTTAGTAGCCGCAGGCACCACAATAGGCTGGTTCAGGTGAAACGCTGACACCACCTTAGGGAGAAACTGGGGACGAGTCCTCAATTCTGCCCTATCCATATGGAAAATCAGATAAGGGCTTTTACATGATAAAGCCGCCAATTCTGACACTCGCCTGGCTGAAGCCAAGGCCAATAACATGACCACTTTCCACGTGAGATATTTCAGATCCACGGTTTTTAGTGGCTCAAACCAATGTGATTTTAAGAAACTCAACATCACGTTGAGATCCCAAGGTGCCACAGGAGGCACAAATGGGGGCTGAATATGCAGCACTCCTTTCACAAACGTCTGAACTTCAGGTACTGAAGCTAGTTCTTTTTGAAAGAAAATCGACAGAGCCGAGATCTGTACTTTAATGGAGCCTAGTTTTAGGCCCATATTCACTCCTGCTTGCAGGAAATGCAGAAATCGACCTAGTCGAAATTCCTCTGTTGGGGCCTTTTTGGCCTCGCACCATGCAACATATTTCCGCCATATGCGGTGATAATGCTTTGCCGTAACATCTTTCCTGGCCTTAATAAGCGTAGGAATGACTTCTTCCGGAATACCCTTTTCCTTCAGGATCCGGTGTTCAACCGCCATGCCGTCAAACGCAGCCGCGGTAAGTCTTGGAACAGACAGGGCCCCTGTTGTAGCAGGTCCTGTCTGAGCGGTAGAGGCCACGGGTCCTCTGAGAGCATCTCTTGAAGTTCTGGGTACCACGCTCGTCTTGGCCAATCCGGAACCACGAGAATGGTGTTTACTCCTCGCTTTCTTATAATTCTCAATACCTTTGGTATGAGAGGCAGAGGAGGGAACACATAAACCGACTGGTACACCCACGGTGTCACTAGAGCGTCCACAGCTATCGCCTGAGGGTCCCTTGACCTGGCGCAATATCTTTTTAACTTTTTGTTGAGGCGGGATGCCATCATGTCCACCTGTGGTTTTTCCCAACGGTTTACCAGCATCTGGAAGACTTCTGGATGAAGTCCCCACTCTCCCGGGTGGAGGTCGTGTCTGCTGAGGAAGTCTGCTTCCCAGTTGTCCGCCCCCGGAATGAACACTGCTGACAGTGCTAGTACATGATTCTCCGCCCATCGGAGAATTCTTGTGGCTTCCGCCATCGCCATCCTGCTTCTTGTGCCGCCCTGTCGATTTACATGGGCGACTGCCGTGATGTTGTCTGACTGGATCAGCACCGGCTGGTGTAGGAGCAGGGATTTTGCTTGACTTAGGGCATTGTAGATGGCCCTTTATTCCAGAATATTTATGTGAAGGGAAGTCTCCTGACTCGACCATAGTCCTTGGAAGTTTCTTCCCTGTGTGACTGCCCCCCCAGCCTCGAAGGCTGGCATCCGTGGTCACCAGGACCCAGTCCTGTATGCCGAACCTGCGGCCCTCTAGAAGATGGGCACTCTGCAGCCACCACAGTAGCGACACCCTGGTTCTTGGAGACAGGGTTATCAAGCGATGCATCTGAAGATGCGATCCGGACCACTGGTCCAACAGGTGCCACTGAAAGATTCTGGCATGGAACCTGCCGAAGGGAATTGCTTCGTAAGAAGCCACCATCTTTCCCAGGACCCGCGTGCAGTGATGCACCGATACCCGTTTTGGTTTCAGGAGGTCTCTGACTAGAGATGACAACTCCCTGGCTTTCTCCTCCGGGAGAAACACCTTTTTCTGGACTGTATCCAGAATCATACCCAGGAACAGTAGCCCTGTCGTCGGAACCAGCTGTGACTTTGGGATATTCAGAATCCAGCCGTGCTGGTGCAGCACCTCCTGAGATAGTGCTACTCCCACCAACAACTGTTCCTTGGACCTCGCTTTTATTAGGAGATCGTCCAAGTACGGGATAATTAAAACTCCCTTTCTTCGAAGGAGTATCATCATTTCCGCCATAACCTTGGTAAATGCCCTCGGTGCCGTGGACAGTCCAAACGGCAGCGTCTGGAATTGGTAATGGCAATCCTGTACCACAAATCTGAGGTACTCCTGGTGAGGATGGTAAATGGGGACATGCAAGTAAGCATCCTTGATGTCCAGGGATACCATGTAATCCCCCTCGTCCAGGCTTGCAATAACCGCCCTGAGCGATTCCATCTTGAACTTGAATTTCTTTATGTATGTGTTCAAGGATTTCAAATTCAGAATGGGTCTCACCGAACCGTCCGGTTTCGGTACCACAAATAGTGTGGAATAATAACCCCGGCCTTGTTGAAGTAGGGGTACCTTGATTATCACCTGCTGAGAATACAGCTTGTGAATTGCCGTTAGCACCGCCTCCCTGTCTGAGGGAGCAATTGGCAAGGCAGATTTTAGGAACCGGTGGGGTGGGGACGCCTCGAATTCCAGCTTGTACCCCTGAGATACTATTTGCAGGATCCAGGGATCCACCTGTGAGCGAACCCACTGATCGCTGAAATTTTTGAGGCGACCCCCCACCGTACCTGGCTCCGCCTGTGGAGCCCCACCGTCATGCGGCGGACTTGGAAGAAGAAGCGGGGGAGGACTTTTGCTCCTGGGAACCTGCTGTTTGTTGCAGCCTTTTTCCCCTACCTCTGCCTCTAGACAGAAAAGACCCGCCTTTTCCACGCCTGTTTTTCTGGGTCCGAAAGGACTGAACCTGATAAAACGGCGCCTTCTTAGGCTGTGAGGGGACATGGGGTAAAAATGCTGACTTCCCAGACGTTGCTGTGGAAACTAGGTCCGAGAGACCATCCCCAAATAATTCCTCACCCTTATAAGGCAACACTTCCATGTGCTTTTTAGAATCTGCATCTCCTGTCCACTGGCGAGTCCATAAGCCTCTCCTAGCAGAAATGGACACTGCACTTACTTTAGATGCCAGTCGGCAGATTTCCCTCTGTGCATCTCTCATATATAAGACTGAATCTTTTATATGGTCTATGGTTAACAGGATCGTGTCTCTGTCTAATGTGTCAATATTTTCTGACAGTTTATCTGACCAAGCAGCGGCAGCACTGCACATCCAAGCTGACGCAATAGCTGGCCTAAGTATAATGCCTGTGTGTGTATATACAGACTTCAGTATCGCCTCCTGCTTTCTATCAGCAGGTTCCTTGAGGGCGGCCGTATCCTGAGACGGTAGTGCCACTTTTTTAGACAAACGTGTGAGCGCTTTATCCACTCTAGGGGGTGTTTCCCAACGTGACCTATCCTCTGGCGGGAAAGGGAACGCCATTAGTACCTTCTTAGGAATTACCAATTTTTTATCAGGGAAAGCCCACGCTTCTTCACACACTTCATTTAATTCATCTGATGGGGGAAAAACTACGGGTAGTTTTTTCTCTCCAAACATAATACCCTTTTTAGTGGTACCAGTAGTTATATCAGAAATGTTTAACACCTCTTTCATTGCCTCAATCATTCAGTGAATGGCCTTAGTGGGCATCAGGTTAGACTCATCGTCGTCGACACTGGCGTCAGTATCAGTGTCGACATCTGGGTCTGCTTGTGGTAGCGGGCGTTTTAAAGCCCCTGACGACCCATGCGACGCCTGGGCAGGCACGAGCTGAGAAGACGGCTGTCCCACATTTGGCATGTCGTCTATTGTCTTATATAGGGAGTCTATACGTGCACTCATTACTTTCCATAAGCTCATCCACTCAGGTGTCTGCCCCGCAGGGGGTGACATCCCTTCTAAAGGCATCTGCTCCGCCTCCACATCATTATCCTCATCAAACATGTCGACACAGCCGTACCGACACACCGCACACACACAAGGAATGCTCCGAATGAGGACAGGACCCACAAAAGCCCTTTGGGGGGACAGAGTGAGAGTATGCCAGCACACACCAGAGCGCTATATAATGCAGGGACTAACTGAGTTATGTCCCCTATAGCTGCTTTTTATATTATATATATGTAATGCGCCCAAATTTAGTGCCCCCCCTCTCTGTTTTTACCCTGTTCTGAAGTGTAGACTGCAGGGGAGAGCCAGGGAGCTTCCTTCCAGCGGATCTGTGAAGGAGAAATGGCGCCAGTGTGTCTGAGGGAGATAGCTCCGCCCCTTTTCCGCGGCCTATTCTCCCGCTTTTTTTCTGGATTCTGGCAGGGGAATTTACCACATATATAGCCTCTAGGGCTATATATTGTGGTATTTTTGCCAGCCAAGGTGTTTTTATTGCAGCTCAGGGCGCCCCCCCCCCAAGCGCCCTGCACCCTCAGTGACCGGAGTGTGAAGTGTGCATGAGGAGCAATGGCGCACAGCTGCAGTGCTGTGCGCTACCTTGGTGAAGACTGATGTCTTCTGCCGCCGTTTTTCCGGACCTCTTCTTGCTTCTGGCTCTGTAAGGGGGACGGCGGCGCGGCTCCCGGACCGAACACCAAGGACTGGGCCTGCGGTCGATCCCTCTGGAGCTAATGGTGTCCAGTAGCCTAAGAAGCCCAATCCGGCTGCAAGCAGGCGAGTTCGCTTCTTCTCCCCTTAGTCCCTCGCTGCAGTGAGCCTGTTGCCAGCAGGTCTCACTGAAAATAAAAAACCTAAAACTATACTTTCTTTCTAAGGGCTCAGGAGAGCCCCTAGTGTGCATCCAACCTCGGCCGGGCACGAAATCTAACTGAGGCTTGGAGGAGGGTCATAGTGGGAGGAGCCAGTGCACACCAGGTAGTCCTAAATCTTTCTAGAGTGCCCAGCCTCCTTCGGAGCCCGCTATTCCCCATGGTCCTTATGGAGTTCCCAGCATCCACTAGGACGTTAGAGAAATTGTAAATTTTGCCAAATCACTCCCTATTACGGGAATCTGGTGCATTAAGCAGACAGGGACATGGGTGAATTACCTAGCGATCATTTCCGGTGTAAGGTCAGTCTCCTGCTTGGTAATACTGGTGCTGAAGTCACTGCCCTTCGTTACCCAGTACGTTTTAATAGTCCTAAAAACAAAAACAGCCAAATATATAATCAGCATCTACCCAATGACTATACGCGCAGAGTTGTACAGGTTGAGTATCCCTTATCCAAAATGCTTAAGACCAGAGGTATTTTGGATATCGGATTTTTCCGTATTTTGGAATAATTAGATACCATAATGAGATATCATGGTGATGGGACCTAAATCTAAGCACAGAATGCATTTATGTTTCATATACACCTTATATACACAGCCTGAAGGTCATTTAATACAATATTATTAATAACTTTGTGTATTAAACAAAGTTTGTGTACATTGAGCCATCAAAAAACAAAGGTTTCACTATCTCACTCTCACTCAAAAAAGTCCGTATTTCGGAATATTTGGATATGGGATACTCAACCTGTATTACAGAATTTCCATCTTGTTTGGCGCCTGAAACTATCTACAGAGGTTCAAGTGATGGCAACATTTATGTAACCACATTAATACCAACAAGAAATTAATTCATATCATAAAGTCTGACGTTTTTCAAACGCAAAACAAGATGTCTAAAAATAACATAAGTTTCTATCGTAATCACTCAAAGCTCAGAAAAAATAATGATTTAAGCTTCAATCACCTTCAGAGGGTTTAAAATAAATGTTATTTTATTTATTTTTTTGGGATGGGGGGGGCGATCTGAGATGGGAATGTTGCCGATAGAGAGAGTCAGGTGGCTTGGTGTAATATTACGTGAGGTTAAGTTTCTATAAATGAAAGCAGAACAGAGTCACGATGCCCCCTGCAGTACAAAATACAGAATGCAGAAACTGGTAAAGGAGAGAAATATTTAACCAAAATCAACGTAAGTGTTCAATTCTGAACTATGATTGACACAATGCAGATGCACAGCTATGTAATAACGGTAATCTACTGAAACCCTACAGGCTCGAGGAGTGATCCTATTTTACAAGAGATTGCAATTTTTCTCTTATTCTAACTTTATTTTCTTGTATCATGAAATCAAAATGGATTTAGCCGGGAATCCTTACCACCAATACACCCACAATACTAATGTTAGGTAAAACAGCAAAGCACAAATATTTAAAGAAAAAAAAAATTATAATTAATATATATATATATATATATATATATATATATATATATGTATATATATATATATATATATATATATATAGTCCCAAGTGCAAGTTGTTATAATAAGATTTTACTTACCGATAAATCTATTTCTCGGAGTCCGTAGTGGATGCTGGGGTTCCTGAAAGGACCATGGGGAATAGCGGCTCCGCAGGAGACAGGGCACAAAAAGTAAAGCTTTTTCCGATCAGGTGGTGTGCACTGGCTCCTCCCCCTATGACCCTCCTCCAGACTCCAGTTAGGTACTGTGCCCGGACGAGCGTACACAATAAGGGAGGATTTTGAATCCCGGGTAAGACTCATACCAGCCACACCAATCACACCGTACAACTTGTGATCTAAACCCAGTTAACAGTATGATAACAGCGGAGCCTCTGAAAGATGGCTTCCTTCAACAATAACCCGAATTAGTTAACAATAACTATGTACAATTTATGCAGATAATCCGCACTTGGGATGGGCGCCCAGCATCCACTACGGACTCCGAGAAATAGATTTATCGGTAAGTAAAATCTTATTTTCTCTATCGTCCTAGTGGATGCTGGGGTTCCTGAAAGGACCATGGGGATTATACCAAAGCTCCCAAACGGGCGGGAGAGTGCGGATGACTCTGCAGCACCGAATGAGAGAACTCCAGGTCCTCCTTAGCCAGAGTATCAAATTTGTAAAATTTTACAAACGTGTTCTCCCCTGACCACGTAGCTGCTCGGCAAAGTTGTAATGCCGAGACCCCTCGGGCAGCCGCCCAAGATGAGCCCACCTTCCTTGTGGAGTGGGCCTTTACAGATTTAGGCTGTGGCAGGCCTGCCACAGAATGTGCAAGTTGGATTGTGCTACAGATCCAACGAGCAATCGTCTGCTTAGACGCAGGAGCACCCATCTTGTTGGGTGCATACAATATAAACAACGAGTCAGATTTTCTGACTCCAGCTGTCCTTGCAATATATATTTTTAATGCTCTGACAACGTCCAGTAACTTGGAGTCCTCCAAGTCACTTGTAGCCGCAGGCACTACAATAGGCTGGTTCAGATGAAATGCTGACACCACCTTAGGGAGAAAATGCGGACGAGTCCGCAGTTCTGCCCTGTCCGAATGGAAAATCAGATATGGGCTTTTGTAAGATAAAGCTGCCAATTCTGACACTCTCCTGGCAGAAGCCAGGGCTAGAAGCATGGTCACTTTCCATGTGAGATATTTCAAATCCACCTTTTTTAGTGGTTCAAACCAATGAGATTTTAGGAAGTCCAAAACCACATTGAGATCCCACGGTGCCACTGGAGGCACCACAGGAGGCTGTATATGCAGCACTCCCTTAACAAAGGTCTGGACTTCAGGGACTGAAGCCAATTCTTTTTGAAAGAAAATCGACAGGGCCGAAATTTGAACCTTAATAGATCCCAATTTGAGACCCATTGACAATCCTGATTGCAGGAAATGTAGGAATCGACCCAGTTGAAATTCCTCCGTCGGAGCACTCCGATCTTCGCACCACGCAACATATTTTCGCCAAATTCGGTGATAATGTTGCACGGTTACTTCCTTCCTTGCTTTAATCAAAGTAGGAATGACTTCTTCCGGCATGCCTTTTTCCTTTAGGATCCGGCGTTCAACCGCCATGCCGTCAAACGCAGCCGCGGTAAGTCTTGAAACAGACAGGGACCCTGCTGAAGCAAGTCCCTCCTTAGAGGTAGAGGCCACGGATCTTCCGTGATCATCTCTTGAAGTTCCGGGTACCAAGTCCTCCTTGGCCAATCCGGAACCACTAGTATCGTTCTTACGCCTCTTTGCCGTATAATTCTCAATACTTTTGGTATGAGAGGCAGAGGAGGAAACACATACACCGACTGGTACACCCAAGGCGTTACCAGCGCGTCCACAGCTATTGCCTGCGGATCTCTTGACCTGGCGCAATACCTGTCCAGTTTTTTGTTGAGGCGAGACGCCATCATGTCCACCATTGGTCTTTCCCAACGGGTTACCAGCATGTGGAAGACTTCTGGATGAAGTCCCCACTCTCCCGGGTGAAGATCGTGTCTGCTGAGGAAGTCTGCTTCCCAGTTGTCCACTCCCGGGATGAACACTGCTGACAGTGCTATCACATGATTCTCTGCCCAGCGAAGAATCCTTGCAGCTTCTGCCATTGCACTCCTGCTTCTTGTGCCGCCCTGTCTGTTCACATGGGCGACTGCCGTGATGTTGTCCGACTGGATCAACACCGGTTTTCCCTGAAGCAGAGGTTCTGCCTGGTTTAGAGCATTGTATATTGCTCTTAGTTCCAGAATGTTTATGTGAAGAGACGTTTCCAGGCTCGTCCATACTCCCTGGAAGTTTCTTCCTTGTGTGACTGCTCCCCAGCCTCTCAGGCTGGCGTCCGTGGTCACCAGGATCCAATCCTGTATGCCGAATCTGCGGCCCTCCAATAGATGAGCACTCTGCAACCACCACAGAAGAGACACCCTTGTCCTTGGAGACAGGGTTATCCGTAGGTGCATCTGAAGATGCGACCCTGACCATTTGTCCAACAGATCCCTTTGGAAAATTCTTGCGTGGAATCTGCCGAATGGAATCGCTTCGTAAGAAGCCACCATTTTTCCCAGGACTCTTGTGCATTGATGTACAGACACCTTTCCTGGTTTTAGGAGGTTCCTGACAAGCTCGGATAACTCCTTGGCTTTTTCCTCCGGGAGAAAAACCTTTTTCTGAACCGTGTCCAGAATCATCCCTAGGAACAGCAGACGAGTTGTCGGCATTAACTGGGATTTTGGAATATTCAGAATCCACCCGTGCTGTTTTAGCACTTCTTGAGACAGTGCTAATCCCATCTCTAGCTGTTCTCTGGACCTCGCCCTTATTAGGAGATCGTCCAAGTATGGGATAATTAATACGCCTTTTCTTCGAAGAAGAATCATCATCTCGGCCATTACCTTTGTAAAGATCCGAGGTGCCGTGGACAATCCGAACGGCAGCGTCTGAAACTGATAGTGACAGTTTTGTACAACGAACCTGAGGTACCCCTGGTGTGAGGGGTAAATTGGAACGTGGAGATACGCATCCTTGATGTCCAAGGATACCATAAAGTCCCCCTCTTCCAGGTTCGCTATCACTTCTCTGAGTGACTCCATTTTGAACTTGAACTTCTTTATGTACAGGTTCAAGGACTTCAGATTTAGAATAGGCCTTACCGAGCCATCCGGCTTCGGTACCACAAAAAGAGTGGAATAATACCCCTTCCCTTGTTGCAGAAGAGGTACCTTGACTATCACCTGCTGAGAGTACAGCTTGTGAATGGCTTCCAACACCGTCTCCCTTTCGGAGGGGGACGTTGGTAAAGCAGACTTCAGGAAACGGCGAGGTGGATCTGTCTCTAATTCCAACCTGTATCCCTGAGATATTATCTGCAGGATCCAGGGATCTACTTGCGAGTGAGCCCACTGCGCGCTGTAATTTTTGAGACGACCCCCCACCGTCCCCGAGTCCGCTTGAGAAGCCCCAGCGTCATGCTGAGGCTTTTGTAGAAGCCGGGGAGGGCTTCTGATCCTGGGAAGGAGCTGCGTGTTGCTGTCTCTTCCCTCGACCTTTGCCTCGTGGCAGATATGAATAGCCCTTTGCTTTCTTATTTTTAAAGGAACGAAAGGGCTGCGGTTGAAAAGTCGGTGCCTTTTTCTGTTGGGGAGTGACTTGAGGTAGAAAGGTGGATTTCCCGGCTGTAGCCGTGGCCACCAAATCTGATAGACCGACTCCAAATAACTCCTCCCCCTTATACGGCAAAACTTCCATATGCCGTTTTGAATCCGCATCGCCTGTCCACTGTCGCGTCCATAAAGCTCTTCTGGCCGAAATGGACATAGCACTTACCCGTGATGCCAGTGTGCATATATCCCTCTGTGCATCACGCATATAAAGAAATGCATCCTTTATTTGTTCTAACGACAGTAAAATATTGTCCCTGTCCAGGGTATCAATATTTTCAATCAGGGACTCTGACCAAACTACCCCCGCACTGCCCATCCAGGCAGTTGCTACAGCTGGTCGTAGTATAACACCTGCATGTGTGTATATACTTTTTTGGATATTTTCCATCCTCCTATCTGATGGATCTTTAAGTGCGGCCGTCTCAGGAGAGGGTAACGCCACTTGTTTAGATAAGCGTGTTAGCGCCTTGTCCACCCTAGGAGGTGTTTCCCAGCGCTCCCTAACCTCTGGCGGGAAAGGGTATAATGCCAATAATTTCTTTGAAATTATCAGCTTTTTATCAGGGGCAACCCACGCTTCATTACACACGTCATTTAGTTCTTCTGATTCAGGAAAAACTATAGGTAGTTTTTTCATACCCCACATAATACCCTGTTTAGTGGTACCTGTAGTATCAGCTAAATGTAACGCCTCCTTCATTGCCAAAATCATATAACGTGTGGCCCTACTGGAAAATACGGTTGATTCGTCACCGTCACCACTGGAGTCATCGCCTGTGTCTGGGTCTGTGTCGACCGACTGAGGCAAAGGGCGTTTCACAGCCCCTGACGGTGTTTGAGTCGCCTGGACAGGCACTAATTGATTGTCCGGCCGTCTCATGTCGTCAAACGACTGCTTTAGCGTGTTGACACTATCCCGTAGTTCCATAAATAAAGGCATCCATTCTGGTGTCGACCCCCTAGGAGGTGACATCCCCATATTTGGCAATTGCTCCGCCTCCACACCAATATCGTCCTCATACATGTCGACACACACGTACCGACACACAGCAGACACACAGGGAATGCTCCTAATGAAGACAGGACCCACTAGCCCTTTGGGGAGACAGAGGGAGAGTTTGCCAGCACACACCAAAAGCGCTATATATATATCAGGGATAGCCTTATAATAAGTGCTCCCCTATAGCTGCTTTGTTATATCAAAATATCGCCATAAATGTGCCCCCCCCTCTCTGTTTTACCCTGTTTCTGTAGTGCAGTGCAGGGGAGAGACTTGGGAGCCGTCCTGACCAGCGGAGCTGTGAGAGGAAATGGCGCCGTGTGCTGAGGAGATAGGCCCCGCCCCTTTTCCGGCGGGCTCGTCTCCCGCTATTTAGAGAAATCAGGCAGGGGTTAAATATCTCCATATAGCCTCTAGGGCTATATGTGAGGTATTTTTAGCCTTTATAGGTACTCATTTGCCTCCCAGGGCGCCCCCCTCCCAGCGCCCTGCACCCTCAGTGACTGCCGTGTGAAGTGTGCTGAGAGGAAAATGGCGCACAGCTGCAGTGCTGTGCGCTACCTTTAGAAGACTGCAGGAGTCTTCAGCCGCCGATTCTGGACCTCTTCTGACTTCAGCATCTGCAAGGGGGCCGGCGGCGCGGCTCCGGTGACCATCCAGGCTGTACCTGTGATCGTCCCTCTGGAGCTTGATGTCCAGTAGCCAAGAAGCCAATCCATCCTGCACGCAGGTGAGTTGACTCCTTCTCCCCTCAGTCCCTCGCTGCAGTGATCCTGTTGCCAGCAGGAATCACTGTAAAATAAAAAACCTAGCTAAACTTTCTCTAAGCAGCTCTTTAGGAGAGCCACCTAGATTGCACCCTTCTCGGCCGGGCACAAAAATCTAACTGGAGTCTGGAGGAGGGTCATAGGGGGAGGAGCCAGTGCACACCACCTGATCGGAAAAAGCTTTACTTTTTGTGCCCTGTCTCCTGCGGAGCCGCTATTCCCCATGGTCCTTTCAGGAACCCCAGCATCCACTAGGACGATAGAGAAAAACTAAAAAAAATTCTCTCCCTCTAGCCATCCATCCCTCTCTCTCCCTCTCCCATCCCCCCTCTCTCTCTCTCCCTCCCCCTCCCCCTCTCTATCTGTTCACACAATTTGTTTAAGCTGGACACACTACACAATTTGTCATGTAAACATGGTATCTGTGACCACTATGCATGACCATCATGTAGTGTGTGTACAATTCGTGTTTGATGAGTTGTGTGGTTGCATCATCCCACCTTGTATACTGCAAATCATAGGGGACAATACAACATACATTACATAGTTACATTAATCATTAACGATATATTGGTCCATTGCACGCCAGATGTGATATATCGATACACTGTATCGCCCCAACGCTGAAGAAATCAGGACTCTTCATAGGCATCAATCAAGTAAAGTCCACCTGTCTACATTTAAAGCATTTGAATTACAATACTTTCATAATAAACAGCTGTCTGTGATAAGTCCCACAGTGAGCTAATGCATTTCCAAGCAAAAGCTTCATCATGATCATCAAAGGACATTCAAAGCAAGTTCGAGAAATCACTGCAAATAATCAATCACATAGAAGTGAATCAATTAAATTAAATGAAGACCATATATGGCACAACTGTAAATTTATCTAGAACAGGTTGTCTTCTAAAAACAGCATGCAGCAAGAAGGGCACTTGTCTGTGTAGCCACAATGAGGCCCACGGTGACGACAGTATTCCTTGGCTGACTAAGAGCCTTTTTAGCCTCAATGGTGGGAACTACGTTTGATGCAAACCTAATAGGCCCTGCACACTGGCCGATTGGTTTGAAAGATATGAACGATCTCGTTCATAAATGAACGAGAACTCGTTCATATCTTTCAGTGTGGAGTCTCCAGCGATGAACGATGCGCGGCCCCGCGCTCGTTCATCGCTGGTCCCCCGTCGGCTGTGCATGCAGGCCAATATGGACGATCTCCAATCGCATGCAGGCCAATATGGACGATCAATGGAGCCGCGTGACGGGGGCAGTGAAGAAACTTCACTCCCCCCGTCACTGCCACCCCCGCCGCCGGGTCGCTCGTCGGCCGTATCCTCCGTCGGGCAGCTCGGCGGCGGATCGGCCAGTGTGTAGGGCCCTTAACACTGCCCATTATACCAAGAACCCTGTCCCTACTGTAAAGAGCAGTGGTGAGAAAATACTGTTGTAGGAATTATTCTATGTTTCATGAGGCCTGCGCAGCATTACAAAACTGAACGAATTTCTAAGCAAATTAATTTTCTATTCCATGATTTAAGAAAATAAATGTAAAAACATACCAAGAGGGTGAAAACGTTTTATAGCCACTGTTCCCAAACGCGCTCCTCAAGGCACCCCAACGGTCCTGGTTTTAAATGTATCCATGCTTGGCCACAGGTGACTTAATTAGCACCTCAGTCAATTTGATTTAACCATCTGTGCTGAGCCATGGATATACCTAAAACCTGGACTGTCGGGGTGCCTTGAGGAACCTCTGGCTTAACACCATGTTAAGCAGAGTAGAAGTGTGAACGAAAAACTTGCAATTTATCCTTAAAGAAGAAAAGTAACCTCCAAAACTTTCCTGTGCTGTGCATAGAGCCGGGACACCAGCTGTATATTATATATTGTTTTTTGGTTATCCCCGGTGGGGACTATGACCAGACTCCGAGATAATGCACTCCCTATTGTAAATGTTAGTGTAGAGTTCTGTCACCATATAAAACGCGGCTTTAGTGTTTTCATACAGGTCACAGAAATACAAGACAATGTATAATATCCACAATAATAATTACACAACAAAATAAATCCAGATAGCGTACAAGTTTCCTAATGAACAATGAAGTGATCAGAACTCACTGATTACAATGGAGCATGTCTGAGTGGTTTACAAATGTATCTTGTGCATTATAAAATAAGATTTTACTTACCGGTAAATCTATTTCTCGTAGTCCGTAGTGGATGCTGGGGACTCCGTAAGGACCATGGGGAATAGACGGGCTCCGCAGGAGACAGGGCACTCTAAGAAAGAATTCGGAATACTGGTGTGCACTGGCTCCTCCCTCTATGTCCCTCCTCCAGACCTCAGTTAAGGAAACTGTGCCCGGAAGAGCTGACAGTCCAAGGAAAGGATTTTGGAATCCAGGGTAAGACTCATACCAGCCACACCAATCACACCGTATAACTCGTGATAAACTTACCCAGTTAACAGCATGAACAACAATAGAGCATCAGATAACCCTGATGCAACCATAACATAACCCTTATTTAAGCAATAACTATATACAAGTATTGCAGAAGAAGTCCGCACTTGGGACGGGCGCCCAGCATCCACTACGGACTACGAGAAATAGATTTACCGGTAAGTAAAATCTTATTTTCTCTAACGTCCTAGTGGATGCTGGGGACTCCGTAAGGACCATGGGGATTATACTAAAGCTCCCAAACGGGCGGGAGAGTGCGGATGACTCTGCAGCACCGAATGAGCAAACACAAGGTCCTCCTCAGCCAGGGTATCAAACTTGTAGAACTTTGCAAAGGTGTTTGAACCTGACCAAGTAGCCGCTCGGCAAAGCTGTAATGCCGAGACCCCTCGGGCAGCCGCCTAAGAAAAGCCCACCTTCCTAGTGGAATGGGCTTTTACTGATTTTGGAAGCGGCAAGCCAGCCGCAGAATGAGCCTGCTGAATCGTGTTACAGATCCAGCGAGCAATAGTTTGCTTTGAAGCAGGAGCACCCAGCTTGTTGGATGCATGCAGGATAAACAACGACTCAGTTTTCTGACTCTAGCCGTTCTGGCTACATAAACCTTCAAAGCCCTGACTACATCTAGTAACTCGGAATCCTCCAAGTCACGAGTAGCCACAGGCACCACAATAGGTTGGTTCATATGAAAATAAGACACCACTTTTGGCAGAAATTGTGGACGAGTCCGCAATTCTGTCCTGTCCATATGGAAAACCAGATAGGGGCTTTTATGTGACAAAGCCGCCAATTCTGACACACGCCTAGCCGAAGCCAAGGCTAATAGCATGACCACCTTCCACGTGAGATATTTTAACTCCACGGTTTTAAGTGGCTCAAACCAGTGTGATTTCAGGAAACTCAACACCACGTTAAGATCCCAAGGTGCCACTAGAGGCACAAACGGGGCTGAATATGCAGCACTCCCTTTACAAACGTCTGAACTTCAGGAAGAGAAGTCAGTTCTTTTTGAAAGAAAATGGATAGGGCCGAAATCTGGACCTTAATGGACCCCAATTTAAGGCCCAAAGTCACTCCCGACTGTAGGAAGTGAAGGAAACGGCCCAGCTGGAATACCTCTGTAGGGGCATTCCTGGCCTCGCACCAAGCAACATATTTTCGCCATATACGGTGATAATGTTTAGCCGTCACGTCCTTCCTAGCCTTTATTAGCGTAGGAATAACCTCATCCGGAATCCCTTTTTCTGCTAGGATCCGGCGTTCAACCGCCATGCCGTCAAACGCAGCCGCGGTAAGTCTTGGAACAGACAGGGCCCCTGCTGCAACAGATCCTGCCTTAGAGGCAGAGGCCATGGGTCCCCTGTGAGCATTTCTTGCAGATCTGGATACCAAGTCCTTCTTGGCCAATCCGGAACAATGAGTATTGTTCTCACTCCTCTTTTTCTTATGATTTTCAGCACCTTGGGTATGAGAGGAAGAGAAGGAAACACATAAACCGACTGGAACACCCACGGTGTCACCAGTGCGTCTACAGCTATCGCCTGAGGGTCTCTTGACCTGGCGCAATACCTCTGTAGCTTTTTGTTGAGGCGAGACGCCATCATGTCCACCTGTGGCAGTTCCCAACAACTTGTAATCTGTGTGAAGACTTCTTGATGAAGTCCCCACTCTCCCGGGTGGAGGTCGTGCCTGCTGAGGAAGTCTGCTTCCCAGTTGTCCACTCCCGGAATGAACACTGCCGACAGTGCTTTTACGTGATTCTCCGCCCAGCGAAGAATTCTGGTGGCTTCCGCCATCGCCACCCTGGCGGTTTACATGAGCCACTGCGGTGATGTTGTCTGACTGAATCAGCACCGGTTGGTTGCGAAGCAGAGGCTCTGCTTGACTTAGGGCGTTGTATATGGCCCTTAGTTCCAGAATATTGATGTGCAGACAAGTCTCCTGACTTGACCACAGACCCTGGAAATTTCTTCCCTGTGTGACTGCCCCCCACCCTCGGAGGCTTGCATCCGTGGTCACCAGGACCCAGTCCTGAATGCCGAACCTGCGACCCTCGAGAAGGTGAGCACTCTGCAGCCCCCACAGAAGAGACACCCTGGCCCTGGGGGATAGGGTGATCAGCCGCTGCATATGAAGATGCGATCCGGACCACTTGTCCAACAGATCCCACTAAAAAGTCCTCGCATGGAACCTGCCGAAGAGAATGGCTTCGTATGACGCCACCATCTTTCCCAGGACTCGCGTGCATTGATGCACAGACACCTGTTTTGGTTTTAAGAGGTCTCTGACCAGAGTCATGAGCTCCTGAGCCTTCTCCACCGGGAGAAAAACCTTCTTCTGGTCTGTGTCCAGAATCATGCCCAGGAAGGGCAGACGCGTCGTAGGAATCAGCTGCGACTTTGGAATATTCAGAATCCATCCGTGCTGTTGCAACACTTCCCGAGAGTGTGCTACGCTGATCAGCAACTGCTCTCTGGACCTCGCCTTTATGAGGAGATCGTCCAAGTATGGGATAATTGTGACTCCTTGCTTTCGCAGAAGCACCATCATTTCTGCCATTACCTTGGTAAATATTCTCGGTGCCGTGGACAGACCAAACGGCAACGTCTGGAATTGGTAATGACAGTCCTGTACCACAAATCTGAGGTACTCCTGATGAGGTGGATAAATGGGGACATGCAGGTAAGCATCCTTTATGTCCAGAGACACCATAAAATCCCCCTCTTCCAGGCTTGCAATGACCGCTCTGAGCGATTCCATCTTGAACTTGAACCTTTTCAGGTAAATGTTCAGGGATTTTAAATTCAATATGGGTCTGACCGAACCGTCCGGTTTCGGTACCACAAACATTGTGGAATAGTAACCCCTTCCCTGTTGCAGGAGGGGAACCTTCACCACCACCTGCTGGAGATATAATTTGTGAATTGCCGCTAACACTATTTCCCTCTCTATGGGGGAAGCTGGCAGGGCGATTTGAGGTAACGGTGAGGGGGCATCACTTCGAATTCCAGCTTGTATCCCCGAGATACAATCTGTATAGCCCAGGGATCCACCCGTGAGCGAACCCACTGGTGGCTGAAATTTCGGAGACGTGCCCCCACCGATCCTGGCTCCACCTGTGGAGCCCCAGTGTCATGCGGTGGATTTAGTGGAAGCCGGGGAGGACTTCTGTTCCTGGGAACTAGCTGTATTGTGCAGCTTCTTTCCTCTACCCCTGCCTCTGGCAAGAAAGGACGCACCTCGGACTTTCTTGCCTCTTTGTGATTGAAAAGACTGCATTTGGTAATATGGTGCTTTCTTAGGTTGTGAGGGAATATATGGCAAAAAATTTGACTTCCCAGACGTAGCTGTGGAAACTAGGTCCGAGAGACCGTCACCAAACAATTCCTCACCCTTATAAGGTAAAACCTCCATGTGCCTTTTTGAGTCGGCATCACCTGTCCATTGCTGAGTCCACAGGACCCTTCTGGCAGAAATCGACATTGCATTTATTCTAGAGCCCAGTAGGCTAATGTCTCTCTGGGCATCTCTCGTATATAGGACAGCGTCTTTTATATGCCCCAGGGTCAGTAATATAGTATCCTTGTCCAAGGTATCAAGTTCCTCAAATAAAGTATCTGTCCATGCTGCTACAGCACTACACATCCAGGCCGACGCAATTGCCCGCCTTAGTATGGTACCTGAATGTGTATAAACGGACTTCAGTATACCTTCCTGCTTTCTATCTGCAGGATCTTTTAAGGTGGCCGTATCCTGTGACGGCAGGGCTACCTTCTTAGATAAGCGTGTCAAAGCTTTGTCTACCCTAGGGGAGGATTCTCAGCGTAACCTGTCCGCTGGCGGGAAAGTATACGCCATAAGCAACCGTTTGGAAATCTGCATTTTCCTATCTGGAGATTCCCAAGCTTTTTCACATAGCTCATTTAACTCATGTGAAGGGGGAAAGGTCACCTCATGCCTTTTTTCCCCAAACATATAAACCCTCTTGTCAGGGACTGGGTTTTCCTCTGAGATATGCAATACATCCTTCATTGCTATAATCATGTAGCGGATGGCTTTAGTCATTTTAGGCTGCAACTTTGCATCATCGCCATCGACACTGGAGTCAGAATCCGTGTCGATATCTGTGTCAACAATTTTGGATAGTGGGCGCTTCTGAGACCCTGACGGCCTCTGCGCTGTAGGATCAGGCATGGGTTGAGACCCTGACTGTCCCAAGGCTTCAGCTTTATCCAACCTTTTATGCAAGGAAATAACATTATCATTTAAAACCTTCCACATATCCCTCCAATCGGGCGTCGGCGGCGATCCCACATTCATTTGTACCTGCTCTGCTTCCACATAGCCTTCCTCGTCAAACATGCCGACACAAGCGTACCGACACACCACACACACAGGGGATGCTCTATTTGAGGACAGAACCCCCACAAGGCCTTTTGGAGAGAGAGAGAGAGAGAGAGAGAGAGAGAGAGAGAGAGAGAGAGAGAGAGAGAGAATGCCAGCACACACCCCAGCGCTATATGACCCAGGAATTACACAGTAACTTAGTGTTTACCCAGTAGCTGCTGTAAACACTGATTTTGCGCTAAATTTATGTGCCCCCCCTTCTCTTTTTACCCTCTTTCTACCGTGAGTCTGCAGGGGAGAGCCTGGGGAGCGTCCTCTCAGCGGAGCTGTGGAGAGAAAATGGCGCTGGTGAGTGCTGAGGAAGAAGCCCCGCCCCCTCAGCGGCGGGCTTCTGTCCCGCGATTTTGTGTAAAATAATGGCGGGGGCTCATGCATACATACAGTGCCCAACTGTATATATGCTACTTTTGCCAAGAGGTACCTAATTGCTGCCCAGGGCGCCCCCCCCCCCCTGCGCCCTACAGTGACCGGAGTGTGTGGGTTTAATGTGGGAGCAATGGCGCACAGCTACAGTGCTGTGCGCTACCTCATATGAAGACTGGAGTCTTCTGCCGCCGCTTTTGACGTCTTCTTGCTTCTCACGCCGGCTTCTGGCTCTGCGAGGGGGACGGTGGCGCGGCTCTGGGATCGGACGACCAAGGGTGCGTTCCTGTGTTCGATCCCTCTGGAGCTAATGGTGTCCAGTAGCCTAAGAAGCAGGACCTATCCGCAGTTAGTAGGGCTGCTTCTCTCCCCTCAGTCCCACGTAGCAGAGAGTCTGTTGCCAACAGATCTATCTGAAAATAAAAAAAAATCCTAACAAAATACTTTCTATTTAGCAAGCTCAGGAGAGCTCACTAAGGTGCACCCAGCTCGTCCGGGCACAGATTCAAACTGAGGTCTGGAGGAGGGACATAGAGGGAGGAGCCAGTGCACACCAGTATTCCTAATTCTTTCTTAGAGTGCCCTGTCTAATGCGGAGCCCGTCTATTCCCCATGGTCCTTTCGGAGTCCCCAGCATCCACTAGGACGTCAGAGAAAACAGCAATGGCAACTTTACTGGATTGTAAACTCTTATTAGTGCCATAAAGACCTTCACTGGCTTCCCTTCCTTTCAGAATCCATTTCAATCTTCTCACACTCACTTACAAAGCCATCACCCACTCCTCTCCCATTCACAACTCTGACCTTATCTCCCTTTAGACTCCCACCCATCCTCTCTGCTCTGCTAATGCACACTGTCTCCTGTCTACTGATTACTTCCTCCCACTCCTATCTCCAAGATTTTTCACGTGCAGCTCCCTTTCTCTGGAATTCTCTACCTCTCCCCCTCAGACTCTCCACCTCTCTACAATACTTCAAACGGGCTCTCAAGACCCACTTCTTCACCAAACCCAGCCAAATCTCATCCTAACACACTGTTCCACGCTCTCTGTGTACCCCATCTGTGTCACCCCTGTCTGTCTACCTCTCCCCTTTAGAATGTAAGCTCTCACGAGTAGGGCCATTCTCCATCATGTGCTATCCTTTTTTCTTACTTTAACCACTTGTCTGGCATGGTCGCATCAGATGCAACCAAGCCTGCAAGTGCTCTATCTGACCAAGTCACACAACATGTGACCAGTCATATAGAGTGTTAGCCGCTGGGGAGAGTAAATGAACCCTCCCAAGCCACCCCAGACCCCCCCTCCAGTATACCTGCAGGCTGCCCCGGCTTTCAAAATGAAAGCCACGATGTTCCGATGGTCGCAATGTTTCCGAACAATGTTTCGATGTTTGGGGGGAATATTTTTGCAAACAAAAAATTAAAAAAAATGTAAAAAAATAAGAATTTACTCACCGGTAATTCTATTTCTCGTAATCCGTAGTGGATGCTGGGTACTCCGTAAGGACCATGGGGAATAGACAGGCTCCGCAGGAGACTGGGCACTCTAAAAGAAAGATTAGGTACTATCTGGTGTGCACTGGCTCCTCCCTCTATGCCCCTCCTCCAGACCTCAGTAAGGGAAACTGTGCCCGGAAGAGCTGACACTACAAGGAAAGGATTTGGAATCCAGGGTAAGACTCATACCAGCCACACCGTACAACTTGTGATAACTATACCCAGTTAACAGTATGAACAACAAATGAGCCTCATTAACAGATGGCTCATAACAAAACCCTTTAGTTAAGCAATAACTATATACACGTATTGCAGAGAGTCCGCACTTGGGACGGGCTCCCAGCATCCACTACGGACTACGAGAAATAGAATTACCGGTGAGTAAATTCTTATTTTCTCTGACGTCCTAGTGGATGCTGGGTACTCCGTAAGGACCATGGGGATTATACCAAAGCTCCCAAACGGGCGGGAGCGTGCGGATGACTCTGCAGCACTGCATGAGCAAACTCAAGGTCCTCCTCAGCCAGCGTATCAAACTTGTAGAATTTTGCAAACGTGTTTGACCCCGACCAGGTAGCAGCTCGGCAAAGTTGTAATGCCGAGACCCCTTGGGCAGCCGCCCAAGAAGAGCCCCCTTCCTCGTGGAATGGGCTTTCACTGATTTAGGATGCGGCAGTCCAGCCGCAGAATGTGCAAGTTGAATCGTGCTACAGATCCAGCGAGCAATAGTCTGCTTAGAAGCAGGAGCACCCAGCTTGTTGGGTGCATGCAGGATAACAGCGAGTCAGTATTTCTGACTCTAGCCGTCCTGGAAACATAGATTTTCAGGGCCCGGACTACATCCAGCAACTTGGAGGCCTCCAAGTCCCGAGTAGCCACAGGCACCACAATAGGTTGGTTCAAATGAAACGCTGATACCACCTTAGGGAGAAATTGGGGATGAATCCTCAATTCTGCCCTGTCCCTATGGAAGATCAGATAAGGGCTTTCACATGACAAAGCCGCCAATTCTGACACACGCCTAGCCGAAGCCAAGGCCAAATATATATGACCACTTTCCACGTGAGATACTTCAACTCCACGTTCTGAAGTGGCTCAAAACAATGTGATTTTAGGAAAACCAACACTACGTTGAGATCCCAAGGTGCCACTGGAGGCACAAAAAGGGGGCTGAATATGCAGCACTTCCTTAACAACGTCTGAACTTCAGGCAGCGCCTTTCCAAGCCTTTAACAGCGTAGGAATCACTTCATCTGGAACGCCCTTTTCCGTTAGGATCCGGCGTTCAACCGCCAAGCCTTCAAACGCATCCGCGGTAAGTCTTGGAACAGACAGGGCCCCTGCAGTAACAGGTCCTGTCTGAGAGACAGAGGCCATGGGTCCTCCGAGATCATTTCTTGTAGTTCTGGGTACCAAGTTCTTCTTGGCCAATCCGGAACTACGAGTATATTTCTTACTCCTCTCACTTACTATCCTCAGTACCTTGGATATGAGAGGAAGAGAAGGGAACACAAAAACCGACTGGTACACCCACGGTGTCACTAGTGCGTCCACAGCTATCGCCTGAGGGTCTCTTGACCTGGCGCAATACTTTTTTAGCTTTTTGTTGAGGCGGGACGCCATCATGTCCACCTGTGGCCGTTCCCAACAGTTCACAATCTGCGTGAAGACTTCTGGATGAAGTCCCCACTCTCCCGGGTGGAGGTCGTGCCTGCTGAGGAAGTCTGCTTCCTAGTTTTCCACACCCGGAATGAACACTGCTGACAGTGTTAGCACATGATACTCCGCCCATCGGAGAATCCTTGTGGCTTCTGCCAACGCCATCCTGCTTCTTGTGCCGCCTTGTCGGTTTACATGGGCGACAGCTGTGATGTTGTCTGACTGAATCAGCACCGGCTGGTTTTGAAGCAGGGGTTCTGCTTGCCTTAGGGCATTGTAAATGGCCCTTAGGTCCAGAATATTTATGTGTTGGGAAGTCTCCTGACTCGACCATTGTCCTCGGAAATTTCTTCCCTGAGTGACTGCTCCCCCACCTCGGAGGCTTGCATCCGTGGTCACCAGGACCCAGTCCTGAATGCCGAATCTGCGGCCCTCGAGAAGATGAGCACTCTGCAGCCACCACAGCAGAGACACCCTGGCCCTCGGGGACAGGGTGATCAGCCGATGCATCTGAAGATGCGATCCTCACTTGTCTAACAGGTCCCACTGAAAGTTCCTTGCATGGAACCTGCCGAAGGGAATTGCTTCGTAAGAAGCTACCATCTTTTCCAGGACTCGCGTGCAATGATGCACCGACACCTGTTTTGGTTTCAGGAGGTCTCTGACCAGAGATGACAACTCCTTGGCCTTCTCCTCCGGGAGAAACACCTTCTTCTGTTCTGTGTCCAGAAACATGCCCAATATCAGCAGACGCGTCGTAGGAACCAGCTGCGACTTTTGGATATTCAGAATCCCGCCGTGCTGTTGTAGCACTTCCTGAGATAGTGCTACTCCGATCAACGACTGCTCCTTGGACCTCGCCTTTATAAGGAGATCGTCCAAGTACGGGATAATTATAACTCCCTTCTTTCGAAGGAGTATCATCATTTTGGCCATTACCTTGGAATACACCCTCGGTGCCGTGGACAGACCAAACGGCAACGTCTGGAATTGGTAATGTCAGTTCTGTACCACAACCTTGAGGTACTCATGGTGAGGTGCGTAAATGGGGACATGTAGGTAAGCATCCATGATGTCCAGTGATACCATGTAATCCCCCTCTTCCGGGCTTGCAATAACCGCCCTGAGCGATTCCATTTTGAACTTGAACTTCCTTATATAAGTGTTCAAGGATTTCAAATTTAGAATGGGTCTCACCGAACCGTCTGGTTTCGGTACCACAAACATTGTGGAATAGTAACCCCGTCCCTGTTGAAGGAGGGGAACTTTTATTTTCACCTGCTGGAGTTACAGCTTGTGAATTGCCGCCCGTACTACCTCCCAGTCCTGGGGAGTAGCTGGCAAGGCTGATTTGAGGTAACGGCGAGGGGGAGACACCTCGAATTCCAGCTTGTATCCCTGAGATAACACTTGTAGAACCCAGAGATCCACCTGTGAGCGAACCCACTGGTCGCTGAAGTTCCGGAGACGCGCCCCCACCGCACCTGGCTCCACCTGTGGAGCCCCAGCGTCATGCGGTGGACTTAGTAGAAGCAGGGGAGGATTTTTGTTCCTGGGAACTGGCTGTCTGGTGCAGCTTTTTCCCTCTCCCCCTGCCTCTGGGCAGAAAGGAAGCACCTTTGATCCGCTTGCCTTTCTGAGGCCGAAAGGACTGTACCTGATAGTACGGTGCTTTCTTAGGTTGTGAGGGAGCCTGAGGTAAAAATGTCGATTTCCCAGCTGTTGCTGTGGATACGAGGTCCGAGAGTCCATCCCCAAACAATTCCTCACCCTTATAAGGCAAAACCTCCATGTGCCTTTTAGAATCAGCATCACCTGTCCACTGCCGGGTCCATAATACCCTCCTGGCAGAAATGGACATTGCATTAATTCTAGATGCCAGCCGGCAAATATCCCTCTGTGCATCCCTCATATATAAGACGACGTCTTTAATATGCTCTATGGTTAGCAAAATAGTATCCCTGTCGAGGGTATCAATATTATCTGACAGGGTATCAGACCACGCTGCAGCAGCACTACACATCCATGCTGAAGCAATTGCAGGTCTCAGTATAGTACCTGAGTGTGTATACACAGACTTCAGGATAGCCTCCTGCTTTCTATCAGCAGGCTCCTTCAAGGCGGCCGTGTCCTGAGACGGCAGTGCCACCTTTTTTGACGAGCGTGTGAGCGCCTTATCCACCCTAGGAGATATCTCCCAACGTGGCCTATCCTCTGGCGGGAAAGGGTATGCCATCAGTAACTTTTTAGAAATTACCAGTTTCTTATCGGGGGAACCCCACGCTTCTTCACACACTTCATTCAACTCATCTGATGGGGGAAAAAACACTGGCTGCTTTTTCTCCCCAAACATAATACCCTTTTTAGTGGTACCTGGGTTAATGTCAGAAATGTGTAACACATTTTTCATTGCCGTAATCATGCAACGGATGCCCCTTGTGGATTGTGTATATGTCTCATCCTCGTCGACACTGGAGTCAGACTCCGTGTCGACATCTGTGTCTGCCATCTGAGGTAGCGGGCGTTTGTGAGCCCCTGATGGTCTTTGAGACGCCTGGGCAGGCACGGGCTGAGAAGCCGGCTGTCCCACGGCTGTTACGTCATCCAGCCTTTTATGTAAGGAGTTGACACTGTCGGTTAATACCTTCCACATATCCATCCACTCTGGTGTCGACCACGCAGGGGGTGACATCACACTTATCGGCACCTGCTCCGCCTCCACATAAGCCTCCTCATCAAACATGTCGACACAGCCGTACCGACACACCGCACACACACAGGGAATGCTCTGACTGAGGACAGGACCCCACCAAGTCCTTTGGGGAGACAGAGAGAGAGTATGCCAGCACACACCACAGCGCTATATAATCAGGGATTTACACTAACACAAAGTGATTTTTCCCTATAGCTGCTTTACATATACAGTTTGCGTCTAAATTTAGTGTCCTCCCTCTCTTTTTTACCCTTTGAGCCTGGAAACTGCAGGGGAGAGCCTGGGGAGCTGTCTTCCAGCGGAGCTGTGAAGAAATGGCGCCAGTGTGCTGAGGGAGATAGCCCCGCCCCCTTCTCGGCGGACTTCTCCCGCTCTTACATTTATGTTATGGCAGGGGATTTTTGCACATATATAGTTTTTTAGACTATATTATGTGCTGTTTGCCAAAGTAAGATACTCTAATTGCAGCCCAGGCCCAGGCCCAGCCCCCCCCCCCCCAGCGCCCTGCACCCATCAGTGACCGGAGTATGTGGTGTGCATAGGGAGCAATGGCACACAGCTGCAGTGCTGTGCGCTACCTTAATGAAGACCGGAGTCTTCAGCCGCCGATTTCCAGGATGTTCTTCTTGCTTCTGGCTCTGCAAGGGGGACGGCGGTGCGGCTCCGAAACCGGACGACCGAGGCTGGGCCTGTGTTCGATCCCTCTGGAGCTAATGGTGTCCAGTAGCCTAGAAGCCCAAGCTAGCTGCAAGCAGGTAGGTTCGCTTCTCTCCCCTAAGTCCCTTGTAGCAGTGAGTCTGTTGCCAGCAGATCTCACTGAAAATAAAAAACCTAACAAATACTTTCTTTACTAGAAGCTCAGGAGAGCCCCTAGTGTGCAACCAGCTCGAGCCGGGCACAGATTCTAACTGAGGTCTGGAGGAGGGGCATAGAGGGAGGAGCCAGTGCACACCAGATAGTACCTAATCTTTCTTTTAGAGTGCCCAGTCTCCTGCGGAGCCCGTCTATTCCCCATGGTCCTTACGGAGTACCCAGCATCCACTAGGACGTCAGAGAAAATAAAATAAAATAAATATATATATTTTTTCCCTTTTTTTTTTGTAAACTAAAATCATTTGGGATAGGGTTAAAGTCATGTTCTTCACCTTATTCACTCATAAAAAAAAACGACAATTTCGGAGCAGTTTTCGGCTAAATAGTCAGTTAAGTGGTTAATAGTCTTCAACTGCACCAAATCCAGTAGTCTTCTGCCACCTGATACTTAAGTCAGTGTCGTCTGCTGATGTAGCTATGTTTATTTACCCTGTACTTGTCCTATATTGTCTTCAACTGTAAGTTGCCGTTTTCCCGTTTTGAATATTTATGTACTCTGTAATTGGGCACTTCGGAACCTTTGTGGCGCCATATAAATAATAGGAATTTAATACATACCGGTAATTCCTTTTCTCGTAGTCTGTAGTGGATACTTTAGTACCATGGGGTATAGATGGGGTCCATTGGAGCCTGGCACTTTAAAACCTTTAGTGTGTGTATGTGTGTGCTGGCTCCTCCCTTCTATGCCCCTCCTACCAGACTCAGTCTACGAAAACTGTGCCCGAGGAGACAGACATACCACGAGAGAAGGAATAAATACAACAGCGGTGAGGCAACAAGCCAACACACAACCATAACCAAAAGGAGGGCGCTAACCGGAACAGAGGATAGCAACACCAACCCAACCAGGACAGCACAGCTATCCCAACAACAGAACAGGACCGCAACGGCGGGCCAACCAAAAACTTACTCAGGTAAGCAGGAATCGAAGCACTGAGGCGGGCGCCCAGTATCCACTACGGACTACGAGAAAAGGAATTACCGGTAGGTATTAAATTCCTATTTTCTCTAATGCCCTAGTGGATACTGTGGATCTGTACTTTAGTACCATGGGGAAGTCCCAAAGCTCCAAAACGGGTGGGACCCCTGTAAAACCGCCTGACCAACTGAAGGTCATCCTTGGCCAAGGTGTTGAACCGATAGAATTTTACAAAAGTGTTCGAACCAGACCAAGTAGCTCGGCACAACTGTAAGGCCAAGATCCCCCGGGCAGCCTCGTCGAGTGGGCCTGAACAGACGTCGGCAAAGGCAGAGCCACTGAAGTATAGGCCTGTTGAATGGTCAACCTGAGCCAACGAGCAATGGATTGATGGAAGCCGTACAACCAATCTTGGTGGCATCATAAAGGACAAACAGCGTATCAGATTTCCGATGACGGGCTGTCCTCGACATAAATCTTCAGAGCCCTCACTACATCCAAAGACTCTGGCCCAATCGGAGCGTCAGACAACACCAGAACCACAATGGGTTGATAGTCATGAAAAGCTGAAACCACTTTTGGCAAAAACTGAGGACGGGCCCTGAGTTCCGCCCTGTCTGCATGAAAAACCAAATAAGGGCTCTTACAGGATAAGGCCCCCAATTCAGAGACACCAATACTAAAAGCATCATAATTTTCCAAGTGAGAAATTTTAACTCCACCCTGTGTAAGGGTTCAAACCATTCCGACTGAAGAAAGGACAGAACCACATTAAGATCCCACGGAGCCGTGGAAGGCACGAAGGGCGGTTTCATATGAAGCACACCTTTTATGAAAGTTTGTACTTCTGGCAACGGGTGTGGATCATTAGATCGACAGTGTCTAGGTCGACCACTATAGGTCGTCACTAGGTCGAAAGGGTTTCTAGGTCGACATGTGCTAGGTCGACATGAGTTTTTTGGTGTTGTTTTCTTCGTAGAGTGACCGGGAACCCCAATTAGTGCACCGCGTCCCCTCGCATGGCGAGCGACTTCGGGCAAGGTGCCTCGCTTCGCTCGGCACAGATTACCGTTCCAATCGTAGTCCAGCCGTATCACACTGCCTCGTAAGCAGCAACCATCTTGCCCAGCAAACGTATGCAAAGATGTATGGACACCTTGCGAGGACGGAGCACTGAGCGGACCAAAGCCTGGATAGCCAAGGCCTGGACCATCGGAAGAAACACTTTGAGACACTGTATCCAGTATCACTCACAGGAATTAGAGACGTTGGGTCGGTTCCAGGTGAGATTTCTGGAAGTTTAGAATCCACCCATGATCCGTAAGCAGGCAAGTCGTCAGATCGAAGCTGTGCAATAGACGCTCCCTGGACACGGCCTTTATCAGGAGATCGTCCAAGTAGGGGACTATGTTGCGCAGTTGCAGCAGCATCATCATCATCTCCGCCATGACTTTGGTGAAAGCCCTGGAAATGGTCGTCCAAGATGGCGAACCTGAGGTAAGCCTGATGAGGGGGCCATGTGTAGGTAAGCATCCTTGACATCTAGGGATACCAAGAATTCCCCCTCCTCCAGACCGGGCACCACTGCCTGCAGGGATTCCATCTTGAATTTGATGCGGGTTACAGATACAGGTTAAGAGACTTCATGTTTAAGATGGGTCGCACCGAACTGTCCGGTTTTGGAATGACAAAAAGACTGGAGTAAAACCTCCTTTTGTGTAACGGAGGAGGTACTGGAACCACTACCCCTGTCCACAAAAGTTTTTGAATTGCCTCTTACAAGGTAGCTTTTACAGCGGGTAAAACTGGTAAGCCAGATTTGAAAAATCTGGGAGGAGGAAGCGTTTGAAATTCCAGCCGGTATCCCTGGGAAATGAGATCCCTCACCCAAGGATCCCGGCAGGACTTTGCCCACATGTGGGCGAAGTGTTGAAGGCGAGCACCCACCTGAAAGTCGCCTTGCTGCTGGGGCCAACCATCACGCGGAAGGCTTAGCGGCAGGGGATCCGGTGGTCTGGTCCAGGGATGCAGCAGTTGCAGGTTTACAGGACTTACCAAGAGATCCTCTCGGAGTGGTGGACACTCCCCTGCCCCTGCCTCTGAACCTTGCCACACAAAAGGACAGCAAGGAGGGTCTTGTGTAAGAACGTCCAGCAGGTGACGCAGCCGACGGCAGATAGGTAGACTTAAATGCCGTTGCCTGGGAAATCCATTTAATTCGTCCCCAAACAAAGCATCATCTGTAAAGAGAAGATTTTCTACACCCTTTTTGGAATCAGCATCCGCTGACCATTGACGCAACCAGAGCTCTGCGTGCCGAAACTGCCATAGCAGTAGTACGGCCATTTATCTTACACAATTCCTTTATAGCTTCGTTCATAAAATTTGCAGCATCCTGTATATGTTGCAGCAGAGTAATGACCTCATCCTGGGGCAGATTGTCTAATGATATTATTGGACCACTTGACCATTGCCCTGGAAATCCACCCACAAACTATTGTGGGGCGCTGTGCTACGCCCGCTACCGTATAAACTGCCTTGAGAGTGGTCTCAATTTTACGGTCAGCCGGCTCTTTTAGGGATATAGCCCCTGGCATCGGCAGTACCAACTTCTTAAGACAGTCTGGACACAGACATATCCACTGACGGTGGTTTTTCCCATACCCTGGGAGGGGAAATGTAGCTAAAAACCGCTGAGTAATTTTAAATTTCTTATCAAGGTTTAACCATGCCTCCCTGGCCAGAGAATGTAATTCTTTAGACACAGTAAAGGTGACTGAGGTCTTAAGTCTAACATTAAAATACAACTCCTCATCTGGTTCTGTGTCCTGATCCGGTATGTGAAGAACCTCTCAACAGCATAAATGAGGGCTTTCACACCAGGGGACAGAGAGCTGTCCTCATCCATATCATCATCATCCACATGAGGCTGATCAGAATCAGACTGGAGCACCTGTGGCAGTTAGCGTTTATGTGTAACCAACAGAGGGGGCTGAGAACCCATTTTGGTATCTGCTGCTTTAGCCATACAATCAATAGACTGTTTCAACACCTGTCTCTCATTTTTAGCTGCAGCTAATTCTGAATTTACATCCTGAATCATGCTTTTAAAATTATCTAACCAGTTAGGTGTCTGTGAACTGTGTCCCTGAGGAGACAAGGCGCACTGTTCACACGAGAGACCCCGCTGATGAAGGTGTAGAGTTACAAGAAGTACATATAACCATGTCCACAGACATCCTTAAAATAAGAATTTACTTACCGATAATTCTATTTCTCGTAGTCCGTAGTGGATGCTGGGAACTCCGTAAGGACCATGGGGAATAGCGGCTCCGCAGGAGTCTGGGCACATCTAAAGAAAGCTTTAGGATCACCTGGTGTGCACTGGCTCCTCCCCCTATGACCCTCCTCCAAGCCTCAGTTAGGATACTGTGCCCGGACGAGCGTACACAATAAGGAAGGATTTTGAATCCCGGGTAAGACTCATACCAGCCACACCAATCACACTGTACAACTTGTGATCTGAACCCAGTTAACAGCATGATAATAAAGGAGCCTCTAGAAAAGATGGCTCACTACAGCAATAACCCAAATTTTTTGGTAACAATAATTATGTACCAGTATTGCAGACAATCCGCACTTGGGATGGGCGCCCAGCATCCACTACGGACTACGAGAAATAGAATTATCGGTAAGTAAATTCTTATTTTCTCTGACGTCCTAGTGGATGCTGGGAACTCCGTAAGGACCATGGGGATTATACCAAAGCTCCCAAAACGGGCGGGAGAGTGCGGATGACTCTGCAGCACCCAATGAGAGAACTCCCGGTCCTCCTCAGCCAGGGTATCAAATTTGTAGAATTTTACAAACGTATTTGCTCCTGACCAAGTAACTGCTCGGCAAAGTTGTAAAGCCGAGACCCCTTGGCAGCTGCCCAAGATGAGCCCACCTTCCTTGTGGAGTGGGCATTTACAGATTTTTGGCTGTGGCAGGCCTGCCACAGAATGTGCAAGCTGAATTGTACTACAAATCCAACGAGCAATAGTCTGCTTAGAAGCAGGAGCACCCAGCTAGTTGGGTGCATACAGGATAAACAGCAAGTCAGATTTCCTGACTCCAGCCGTCCTGGAAACATATATTTTCCGGGTCCTGACAACGTCTAGCAACTTGGAGTCCCCCAAGTCCCTAGTAGCCGCAGGCACCACAATAGGTTTGGTTCAGGTGAACGCTGAAACCACCTTAGGGAGATACTGAGGACGAGTCCTCAATTCCGCCCTGTCCGAATGGAAACTCAGATAAGGGCTTTTACAGGATAAAGCCACCAATTCTGACACGCGCCTGGCCCAGGCCATAGCCAACAGCATGACCACTTTTTCTGTGAGATATTTTAACTCCACAGATTTAAGTGGGTCAAACCAATGTGACTTTTGGAACCCAAAACCACCTTGAGATCCCAAAGTGCCACTGAAGGCACAAAAGGAGTCTGTATATGCAGTACCCCTTTAACAAACGTCTGAACTTCAGGGACTGAAGTTAGTTCTTTTTTGGAAGAAAATCGACAGAGCCGAAATTTGAACCTTAATGGACCCCAATTTCAGGCCCATAGATACTCCTGTTTGCAGGAAATGTAGGAATCGACCCAGTTGAATTTCCTCCGTCGAGCCTTACTGGCCTCGCACCACGCAACATATTTTCGCCAAATGCGGTGATAATGTTTTTCGGTTACATCCTTCCCGGCCTTGATCAGGATAGGGATGACTTCATCCGGAATGCCTTTTTTCTTCAGGATCCGGCGTTCAACCGCCATGCCGTCAACGCAGCCGCGGCAAGTCTTGGAACAGACAAGGTCCCCGCTGAAGCAGGTCCCTTCTTAGAGGTAGAGGCCACGGATCCTCCGTGAGCATCTCTTGAAGTTCCGGTTACCAAGTCCTTCTTGGCCAATCCGGAGCCACTAATATAGTGCTTACTCCTCTCCATCTTATCAATCTCAGTACCTTGGGTATGAGAGGCAGAGGAGGGAACCCATACACTGATTGGTACACCCACGGTGTTACCAGAGCATCTACAGCTATTGCCTGAGGGTCCCTTGACCTGGCGCAATACCTGTCGAGTTTTTCCCAACGGTTTATAATCATGTGGAAGACTTCTGGGTGAAGTCCCTACTCTCCCGGGTGGAGGTCGTGCTGAGGAAATCTGCTTCCCAGTTGTCCACTCCCGGAATGAAAACTGCTGACAGTGCTATCACATGGTTTTTCGCCCAGCGAAGAATCCTTGCAGCTTCTGCCATTGCCCTCCTGCTTCTTGTGGCACCCTGTCTGTTTACGTGGGTGACTGCCGTAATGTTGTCCGACTGGAACAACACCGGCTGACCTTGAAGCAGAGGTCTTGCTAAGCTTAGAGCATTGTAAATGGCCCTTAGCTTCAGGATATTTATGTGAAGTGATGTCTCCAGGCTTGACCATAAGCCCTGGATATTTCTTCCCTGTGTGACTGCTCCCCAGCCTCGCAGGCTGGCATCCGTGGTCACCAGGATCCAGTCCTGAATGCCGAATCTGTGGCCCTCTAGAAGATGAGCACTCTGCAACCACCACAGGATGGATACCCTTGTCCCTGGTGACAGGGTTATCCGCTGATGCATCTGAAGATGCGACCCGGACCATTTGTCCAGTAGGTTCCACTGGAAAGTCTTGCGTGGAATCTGCCGAATGGGATTGCTTCGTAGGAAGCCACCATTTTTACCCAGAACCCTTGTGCATTGATGCACTGAGACTTGGTTTGGTTTTAGGAGGTTCCTGACTAGCTCGGATAACTCCCTGGCTTTTTCCTCCGAGAGAAACACCTTCTTTCTGGACTGTGTCCAGGATCATCCCTAGGAACAGAAGACAAGTCGTCGGAACCAGCTGCGAATCTGGAATATTGAGAATCCAATCGTGCTGCCGCAACACTACCTGAGATAGTGCTACACCGATCTCCAACTGTTCCCTGGATCTTACCCTTATCAGGGAATCGTCCAAGTAAAAGGATAACTAAAAATTCCCTTCCTTTGAAGGAATATCATCATTTCGGTCATTACTTCAGTAAAGACCCGGGGTGCCGTGGACCCTCCCTACGGCAGCGTCTGAACTGATAGTGACAGTTCTGTACCATAACCTGAGATACCCTTGGTGAGAAGGGTAAATTTTGACATGAAGGTAAGCATCCTTGATGTCCCGAGACATCATGTAGTCCCCTTCTTCCAGGTTTGCAATCACTGCTCTGAGTGACTCAAGTTTGAATTTGAACCTCTGTATGTAAGTGTTCAAAGATTTTAGATTTTAAAATCGGTCTTACCGAGCCGTCTGGCTTCGGTACCACAATAGTGTGGAATAATACCCCGTTCCCTGTTGCAGGAGGGGTACCTTAATTATCACCTGCTGGGAATACAGCTTGTGAATGGCTTCCAAAACTGCCTCCCTGTCAGTGGGAGACGTCGGTAAAACAGACTTTTTGGAAACGGCGAGGGGAATACGTCTCGAATTCCAATTTTGTACCCCTGAGATAACACCTGAAGGATCCCGGGGTCTACTTGCGAGTGAGCCCACTGCGCACTGAAATTCACTGAGAACGGGCCCCCACCGTGTCTGAACTTGTAAAGCCCTAGCGTCATACTGAGGGCTTGGCAGAGGCGGAAAAGGGTTTCTGTTCCTGGGAACTGGCTGATCTCTGCAGCCATTTTCCTCTCCCTCTGTCACGAGCAGAAAAGAGGAACCCTTTTGTCCGCTTGCAAACCAGGACTGCGCCTGATAATACGGCGTCTTATTTTGAGAGGCGACCTAGGGTACATCCCCTTCTTTTAAGGCAATACTTCCAAATGCCGTTTGGAATCCCTGACCACTTTACTGGTAGAATACAACGCACTTATACTTGATGCCAGTCGGCAAATATTCCGCTGTGCATCATGCATATATAGAAATGCATCTTTTAATTGCTCTATAGGCAATAATATACTGTCCTTATCTAGGATATCAATATTTCCAGTCAGGGAATCCGACCACGCCAACCCAGCACTGCACATCCAGGCTGAGGCGATTGCTGGTCGCAGTATAACACTAGTGAAGGGTTAACTCTTCAATGCTTTGTAAATATTACTTTTTATATGATCAATTTCCTTATAATAGTTACAGTGTAAAAGTGAATATTTCTACCTCCCTAATGAAGGGTTAAAACATGCTATATGAACTGTTATGTGTTTGCATAGATACGTACTACCATGTGTCGGGTACCTTTATCTCCTCATACAATACCAGGCTTGTATGTGTCTGTTTCTCAAGGACAGTTCTATACCAGATGAAACCTGTTACAGACTTTGTTAAATGTTTTGAGAAACTTGTAGAAAACCCATATATGAACATCCGCCTTTTTCTATTCTGCCTGGTGGCTGCTGGCGAGCCAATGGGAATGTAACGACATGTCAGTTACACCCATATGCATTGTCTTATATACTTTTGTTAACCTCATAATAAACAGTGTGAATTTTTACTGCTTGTGTTGTGCATGTAACGCATGGCATAAAGGTTTACACTCCCAGACGTCTGAGAGGCCATCACATCGAGGGTTAAAGAATATAAGGGCGAATCCTTTCAGCTGGGGGCTACGTCCGCGATTCAGTGATCGTCCCTGAATGGTAAGATAGAGAATTTATTGTCTGTCTTTGCCATACAGGATTGCGGTCATACACTGAAGCTGAATCCGTGTCAGTGTTCCGGGAACACGTGACAAGGTAATATTTAAGTCCGGGACTTAATATTACGAAGTTTTATGTAAAAGCATAAAACAGGTATCAGGGATACCATAGAATCTTTAATGTCTGGGACTTAAAGATACGTCTGAGAAAGGACCAGGGGTCCAAGCGCAATTCTCCAAAGACGTCAGTATCTGGGATACTTAAAATAGACCTGGGGTCTATACGTAACGTAGAGAATACCTCGATTTGATCGTCTATATATTTTTGTATGTTTGTAGTGAGATAAGTTCTTATATTTGGTCCAGACGGCTGGTAAGTTTTCGTCTGCCAGATATCTTTACTCAAACACTTTTCTTGCTTCCTGTCTAAAACGCTGTATTTTTCTGACATCTTGTACGAATGGTAAGTATCGTACACGTCAAAAGATTTCATGTTCTCACTGTACAGATAATATTGTGATATTGTCAATGACTAATTAACTGGTTAAGCTGATGCATGTATAGTAAGTAGAGTGTTGTATATTTTAGATATTTTCTTTTAAAGTTGTACTGTTGATTTATATTACTGTCTGACAATGGGCTCTAGTCAGAGTAAAAAACTACATATCCCCCGCCCCTCCCTGGTGAGACATGCAAGATGTATGTCGCCCGCAACTCTACCTCAGAGTATTACTTAGTTAACCCATGGGTGGATAATTTAGCGGGATGGACAGAGAAAGCAGGACAGGACCCATTCCTACGGGAAGGCAGTAATTACCTTTTCTATATGGAGATTTAAGAAAAAATGTCAGTTCCCAACAGCACAGAAGCGAAGCTGCAGAGAAACTGTAAATCTTTGAAAACCCTCTCCCTCCCCCTTGCATTCCAATGTATCCTGCGCTCAGAGACACAAATCTCTTGGCAGCAGTAACCCTTTCACACTAAATGGGATCGCCTCCAACTCCACTGCTGGAGGATGCGTCCACTAGCTCTATCCCTAGCACCAATAACCCAGAGTTTAGATAATAGTAAAACACTGTCCCAAGCCCACTATTACCCTCGATGGCTGTATATCTTATTTGCGCAAAGCTTGCAAAGGACGCAGCTATACATTTATATGAGAAAGAGGCTGCAGGGTGTTTTGATGTAAAAAGAAACCTGCACTCACTCATACCTATCAGAACTCCAGACGCTTTGACAGACAGAACCAACCCCGCAGTCAGGGAACATTCCAAAGACCCCGCGCACTGACGGGGCCCGGAGGAGGGTATCCCAGCCTTTATTCAACTCTCCCGTCATAGTAAAGATTCACCTCTGCTGCCACTTATTATAAATGGAAGTAAAATTCCCTTTTTAGTGGACAGCGGTGCAACAACCAGTGTTTTGTGTTCTGACCTATGCAGTATCCCCTCTCACCAGAAAAGATAGAAGGTCTCCGCCCCATGATACAGCAATTCTTACAACAGGGTATTCTCAGACATATTGTATCACCATACTGTACTCCTGTGAACCCTGTTGCCAAAGCTGATGGCAGTATAAGATTTGTACAGAATCTCAGAGCGATCAATCAGCTAATTGTCCCAATTGCACCAATTGTTCCAGATGTAAACTCACTCATTTCTGCAATCCCTGCAGATGCTGCGTTCTTCTCTGTATTTGATTTGAAGAATGCCTTTTTTCAGCATACCTGTAGATTCACAGACACAATTACTTTTTGCCTTTTCTTTTGAGGGTAAACAACTTACCTGGTGCAGATTATTGACGCACCTGTTGTCTCCAGGCCACATTGGGGCCCTGGCAACCTCACCATGGTTCAGTCCTGCTACAGTATGCAGATGATCTGCTGCTCTGTAGTAAAACTGAGGAGGCCTGCCGAGAGGATGGTGTTTCATTACTAAACTGGCTTTGTGAATGTGGACACAAGGTGTCCAAAATAAAAATGCAATGGTGTAAAAAGCATGTTGATTACTTAGGTTTTGTGCTCACTCAGGGAGAGAGGAAAGTCAGTCCACAACGCATACAGTCTGTATTGGGCCTGGTCACCCCAACTACCCAGAAGGAACTACTGTCCTTCCTGGGTATGGTAAATTACTGCAGACAGTGGATATCTGATTGCTCTTATTATGATAACATTTTGGGACAAGCCACACTGAAGGACAAACCTAAAACTGTACAATGGTCACAAGAAATGTTAACTGCATATGAAAGTTTAAAATGTATGTTGATGAAAAGTCCGGCACTTGGCCTCCCCAGTTATGTACTACCTTTCCATCTATATGCAAGGGACAATTGTAAAACCATGGCGGGGGTGCTCACACAGTTTCATGGAGGGAAGTTGCGCCCCGTGGCATTTTTTTACCAAAGTCATGCCAGTGTCTGTGCAAGGTATGCCTGCCTGCCTCAGGGCTTTGGCAGCCTGTGCAATGGTTGCAGAAATGGCCACTACCCTCACTTTAGGCAACATCACAGTACTCCACACCACACATGATGTCCTGGCAATACTTAAAGGCTTACACACAGCACATGTCAGCACAACGCCTTAGTGGATATGAAGTACTCCTTTTGAGTAACCCTACCCTTACCATCAAGTACACTGCTAGTTCTTCTGGCCCTGCACCCATTCTCAATGCCCTTTTAGGCTTGAAAGGTCCCGAGGATGAACCACCCGACCTACATGACTGTGCTGCTTCCATTGAAGCTGAAACTTCTCCCAGACTTGACATGTCTCCCGTTCCCATACCAGGCGCAGACATAGTTTTTGTTGACGGCTTCTGTAGTAGGCCCAATGACAATACATACCAGGCTGGCTATGCCATTGTCACCCTCCCTGACACTGTGTTGGAAACCCTGCCAATACCTTATCAGTCCGCGCAAGCTGCAGAACTCATTGCACTCACTAGAGCATGTCCCTCCCTTGACAACGTCCATCTGCTCACTCAACTTCAAGCTGCTGCGACTAATACTGATCTCTCCGACTGGACTTACCCAATTCTGCAGAAAAAATCCTAAATCAGGATTAATCTGCAAAGAGGGGAAACCCTGTATACCCCAGTCCAGTGCCCCTTTGCTCGTTGCCCAGTGCCGTGGTGTTGGTCACCGTGGTGAAGCCACAACACTCCTCCTACTAACCAATGATTTTTATGTTACTAATGCCAAATCACTTGTGGACCAGTATGTTAGCAGATGCATCACTTGCCTCAGGAACAACCCTAATAAAGCTAAACATCAGCATCTTGAATACCCCACAGAAAACTCTAGGATACTCACCCTTTGAAATACTAATGGGTAGACCCTTTTCCTACACCCTGGGCTAAGAAACCACTAGTAATACAGGAAGGAGATCTAGAACTCATAAGGGAAGAGTATGTCAGGTCCCTGATAACAAAACTGAATGAAATTGAACATGAGGTTGTTTGTAAAAACCCTTTGAATCCACAGGAACCTACACACCCCTTTAAAGTCAGAGACAGAGTCGTGGTGAAGGTGCTCCCCAGGAACAAGAGCCCAGGAGACTTCACCTATGGTCCAGAAACAGAGGTCATAGCAGTAACCAGAACAGCAGTCCTGACAGAGGAAAGTCCTACCTGGATCCATGCATCCCGAGTAAAAAAGGTTCCTAGACCAGACCTAGAGAGGGAAGCAAGTGATTCCAGTGAGGTACGAACCGGGGCAGACAGCCCTGACCTCCCACCTAGCGAAGAAAGAAGAACAGAAGAAGATGAGGAACCTGTCCCCTATCTTTATCCTGGGGACTATCTCGATAGCCCTACTGGCCCTCATTCACCTCACAATATGTGAAGTCGACATCACACAAACAGATGGGGTCCCCACCTTGTGGTATAATTCCTCTAACACACACGTAGCCACATATATCCTTGACTATTTTATGTTCCCCAAAATTGCTGATGACAAATATTATATACAACAAAGGAGGAAATCAGGAATGTCTGAGACAGTATATATTTGTGTTACTGACGAATGGTACTATGACATTAGATATTATGGATCTAATTGTAATTCCTGGGAAGCTGTGGGGTGGAATACAGGAGCAGATTGGAAATATGGCCCATCATTTGCAAAAAATAGATATAGCAAATATCCCCAAAACAAACCTTTAAAGCCCCATATTGCCACTTCTAAAGATATGGTGGCTATTACTAACCCTACCTTTGAAGACACCCTAGCTATTGAAACTGGTTTCTCTGACATTAATTTTGGTTGGAGTGGATGAAGTATAGTGCTAACAAACACAATAAAAGCAACTGTTATGTCTGTGGCAAATCTAGGCCCCACCTAGGTACAGTGCCCCTTAATATACCCCTAGAACAGGAAAATTGTTTTTTCAGCCTTTTTAATGATCACCGATGACCCCACTCCTCCCTCTAATACTCCTGCTAATCGAAAGAAAAGAGCACTCCCAGGAGGTAGCTTTGACCCCCACGTATACATTGATGCTATAGGGGTCCCAAGAGGTGTTCCAAATGAGTTCAAAGCTAGAGATGAGGTGGCTGCGGGTTTTGAGTCATTGTTTCCTATAGTAACTGTAAATAAAAACGTAGCCTGGATTAATTATATATATTATAAATCAACAAAGATTTGTTAATGATACCAAAGATGCTCTTAAAGGTATAGCTGAACAGCTAGAAGCCACTTCCCAAATGACATTCCAAAATAGAATGGCCCTTGACATGATCCTAGCAGAAAAAGGCGGTACATGTGTTTACATTAGTAAGGTGGAAGGCTGTTGTACATATATTCCTGATAACACTGGTCCCAATGGTAAGGTTACTTTAGCCATAAACAAGTTAGAAACCTTATCCATAGAACTTAAGAAAAATTCAGGTATTGATAACCCATGGAGCCAATATTTTGGGTGGTTTGAAAATTGGAAACAGGCTCTTGTGCAAATAAGCATATTCATACTTGTACCTTTAATTCTTGTAGGCATTATAGTTTATTGTGTAATTCCCTGTGGAAAGAAACTTACCTCCAAAGGCATTGATAAGGCCCTGATGTACTATGATATAACCACCAGTCCTGTCACCTCCTCTGATAGTAAGGGACCCGACGACTATGTCCAATATCTCAAGAACTGGAGGAACAAGAAAGGAGCCTCACTCAAGAATCATGTCATATAATAATCATGATTCTAAGAGGGGATTGAAGGGTTAACTCTTCAATGCTTTGTAAATATTACTTTTTATATGATCAATTTCCTTATAATAGTTACAGTGTAAAAGTGAATATTTCTACCTCCCTAATGAAGGGTTAAAACATGCTATATGAACTGTTATGTGTTTGCATAGATACGTACTACCATGTGTCGGGTACCTTTATCTCCTCATACAATACCAGGCTTGTATGTGTCTGTTTCTCAAGGACAGTTCTATACCAGATGAAACCTGTTACAGACTTTGTTAAATGTTTTGAGAAACTTGTAGAAAACCCATATATGAACATCCGCCTTTTTCTATTCTGCCTGGTGGCTGCTGGCGAGCCAATGGGAATGTAACGACATGTCAGTTACACCCATATGCATTGTCTTATATACTTTTGTTAACCTCATAATAAACAGTGTGAATTTTTACTGCTTGTGTTGTGCATGTAACTCATGGCATAAAGGTTTACACTCCCAGACGTCTGAGAGGCCATCACATCGAGGGTTAAAGAATATAAGGGCGAATCCTTTCAGCTAGTATGTGTGTAAATACATTTTAGGATACCCTCCTGCTTTTTATCAGCAGGATCCTTAAGGGCGGCCATCTCAAGAGAGGGTAGAGCCCTTGTTCTTACAAGCGTGTGAGCGCCTTATCCCCTGTAGGGGGTGTTTCCCAACGCACCCTAACCTCTGGCGGGAAAAGGTATACTGCCAATAACTTTTTAGAATTATCAATTGTTATCGGGGGGAACCCACGCATCATCACACACCTCATTTTATTTTTCAGATTTAGGAAAACTACAGGAAGTTTTTCCTCATCAAACATAATAACCCTTTTTTTGGTGGTATTCATATTATCAGAAAAGTGTAAACATTTTCCATTGCATCAATCATGCAATGAGTGGCCGTATTGGAAATCACGGTTTGTCTCTTCACCGTCGACACAGGAGTCAGTATCCGTGTCGGCGTCTGTATCTGAGGTAACGGGCGCTTTAGAGCCCCTGTATGAGACGTCTGGACATGCACAAGCTGAGTAGCCGGCTGTCTCATGTCAACCACTGTCTTTTATACAAAGCTGACACTGTCACGCAATTTCAACAGTACATCCACTCAGGTGTCGACCCCCTAGGGGGTGACAACACTATTACAGACACTCTACTCCGTCTCCACATCATTTTTCTCCTCATACATGTCGACACAAACGTACCGACACACAGCACACACACAGGGAATGCTCTGATAGAGGACAGGACCCACTAGCCCTTTGGGGAGACAGAGGGAGAGTTTGCCAGCACACACCAGAGCGCTATATATATATATAGGGATAACCTTATATAAGTGTTTTTCCCTTTATAGCTGCTGTATTGTTTATACTGCGGCTAATTTGTGCCCCCCTCTCTTTTTTAACCCCTTTCTGTAGTGTAGTGACTGCAGGGGAGAGCCAGGGAGCTTCCCTCCAACTGAGCTGTGAGGGAAAATGGCGCCAGTGTGCTGAGGAGATAGGCTCCGCCCCTTTCTCGGCGTCCTTATCATCCGTTTTTCTGTATGTTTTGGCAGGGGTTAAATGCATCCATATAGCCCAGGAGTTATATGTGATGCATTTATTTTAGCCATATAAGGTTTTCATCGATTTATTGCGTCTCAGGGCGCTGCCCCCCCAACGCCCTGCACCCTCAGTGACCGGAGTGTGAAGTGTGCTGAGAGCAATGGCGCACAGCTGCGGTGCTGTGCGCTACCTTATCTGAAGACAGGATCGTCTTCTGCCGCCGATTTCACCGGACCTCTTCGCTCTTCTGGCTCTGTAAGGGGGCCGGCGGCACGGCTCCGGGACCCATCCAGGCTGAACCTGTGATCGTCCCTCTGGAGCTAATGTCCAGTAGCCTAAGAAACCCGATCCACTCTGCACGCAGGTGAGTCCGTTTCTTCTCCCCTTAGTCCCACGATGCAGTGAGCCTGTTGCCAGCAGGTCTCACTGAAAATAATAAACCTAAACTAAAACTTTCACAAAGAGCTCAGGAGAGCCCCTAGTGTGCACCCTTCTCGTCGGGCACAGAAATCTAACTGAGGCTTGGAGGAGGGTCATAGGGGGAGGAGCCAGTGCACACCAGGTGATCCTAAAGCTTTCTTTAGATGTGCCCAGACTCCTGCGGAGCCGCTATTCCCCATGGTCCTTACGGAGTTCCCAGCATCCACTAGGACGTCAGAGAAATACTGTGAAACAGCGCAGCTCACTGTACAACACCGCCACACAGACCCTAGAGAGCAACAACAGATAGCAGCGCTAGTGTGGTGGTGAATTAATGAATTGTAATAGGAAGGATTGAGTGATAAATATTTCACAGGGTATAAAGTTAGAACAAAATAAAACCATATATATGTAGAAAATTCATAACAATGAACATTAAAAAATTAAAATAGGGTCAAAGTAGTTACTGCCAGTGTCAATATCTCACGTTCCTGTTGATAATGAACTGGATAGCAGAAATTAGAGACAGACTGACAGCGCAGTCTCACCAATAAACTTTATCAAAGCCGCTAGAGGTGTAGTCCCTTAAGAATGTCTCTTACATCAGGTCAAAACCAGCCAGGTTCTGGGGATCCTCAATTAGCGCGTGTCCTCCTTAGGTCTAAAGGGTTGGTGATGCTCCAAAGAGATTATCAGACCTTTGATAAAGCTGCAGTGCCTGCAGCGAAACGCGTCAGGAGGCTACTTTGGGTCACTATTTACACCAATTTCACTGCCGAACTGTATCCGGACCAACACTGGAGTTTTGAACCGTGCAGAACACAAGTGAGACGATCAATCTCTTTGGAGCATCATCAACCCTTTAGACCTAAGGAGGACACCGCGCTAATTGAGGATCCCCAGAACCTGGCTGGTTTTGACCTGATGTAAGAGACATTCTTATGGGACTACACCTCTAGCGGCTTTGGTAAAGTTTATTGGTGAGACTGCGCTGTCAGTCTGTCTCTACTTTCTGCTATCCAGTTCATTATCAACAGGAACGTGATACATTGACACTGGCAGTAACTACTTTGACCCTATTTTAATTTTTTCATGTTCATTGTTATGAATTTTCTACATATATATGGTTTTATTTTGCTCTAACTTTATACCCTATTAAATGTGAAATATTTATCACTCAATCCTTCCTGTTACAATTCATTAATTCACCACCACACTAGCGCAGCTATCTGTTGTTGTTCCTTCTGTATTGTATGGTTTGGGCGTGACTATCCCAAACGTTGTAGCAGCAGCATTAGAGACACAGCACCCAATAGCGCCCGATTTTCCATTTCTTGGTAACTCCTTTTTTGCTTAGACCCTAGAGAGCCCCTGGAGTGACACTGAGGAGCGGAGACCAGCACACAAACACAGCAGCCCAATGTGTGAAATAATATGTACAAACCTGATAAAACGTGTAGCGGCGCTACCGCTGTGGTGCTCCCCCCCTGCTATGACCTCCTGGTACCAGTACGCAGTCTTTAACAGTGTGGGTCCCTGGAGGAGCAGCGTGCATGCAGCCTTGATGATCTGCAGCAGCAGGAAATGGCGCCTTACCGCTTCTGGTCCCGCTCCGGGAAGCCCCGCCCCTTGCAATGGCGCGCGGTCCCTCACAATAATATACTGGCCCTGAGAGAAATTCACATATATATCAGTACAGACAAGCCCTTAGGGGCAGTGAGCACTGTGGGGCATAAGCCCTGAGCCAGTTATGTCCGCGGCGGGCACCGCAGCTCGTGGCCGCCGGACGACCTGCCGCCAAACTGCACCAGGTACCCGCTAACCGGGACCCCGATGTAAAGACTTACCGCACCTGCGATCTTCAGCATCTGTTAGAGAGTGGTGGCTTGCTGCTGGCGTGGGCACACATACTAATGATGTGTGATCAGCACCTCAGGAGCTCAGTGTCCTGTCAGCTTGGATTACGAACCATTAACCCTCAGGAAGTCCCATGAAGCAGGTAGCCCGGTTGCCAACCAGGACTACCTGAAAAACAATAAAACTAAAACAAAATTAAAAGGAACTCTCTGAAACTCCAGAGAAGTGCACCCGGCTCCTTGAGCACATTTTTCTAAACAGAGTCTGGGGAGGGGCATAGAGGGGAGGAGCCAGCACACACATACACACACACTAAAGGTTTTAAAGTGCCAGGCTCCAGTGGACCCGATTTATACCCCCATGGTACTAAAGAACAGATCCCCAGTATCCACTAGGACATTAGAGATTATTATTATTATTATTATTATTATTAATACCAGTATGTTTTTGTGTGGTCATCCTTTTCCCTTAATGTTTACCTTACACAAATACAATGTGGAATAAATACATAGCTATGCAATCAGGGTTCCTATGCTTTGTTTTCAGCACTTACACTTCATTGAGCAGTTTCCGCTTTTTCAGCTCATTTTTGTCCTTCTCGTTCACAGTGTCGCCCTTTCCTTGCAGGACCAGCTGTAGTTTCTCCTTAACGGCGTCCTGCACTGAATCTACCTGCGCAGGGGGAGGGAAAGCGCACAGGAAAGTTATAGGCAGCAGAACCAACACACATTAACAGCGACATTCCTGATCCCTTCTGTAAGGTGATGACATTTATATGAGAAGCCTCCTTTCATCAGCTCTGCTCCGTGTCCCCAGATCAGCAGCACCTTGGCAAGGTAAGGGCGGTGTTTCTGCTGCGTTCCATCGAAGGAAGCACAAGCCCGAACAGCTCCTAAGTAACCCCACTTCCTGCGCCTGTAACGGGCCCTTCTCCCGATGCAGATTAATGCACTGCTCTGTAGAGCGTTTACATTGTGCACAATGGAGAGCAACTGTCAAACCGTGGCAGCCACCCAATCAGCAAATGTGAAAACACTGCACTGGGAGAAAGTTGGGGAGACAAGCCTGGCCAACCTGTGGCTCTCCAGCTGTTGTAAAACTACAAGTCCCATCATGCTTTGCCACAGTTTTGCTATTAGGGAATGCTAAAACTGTGGCATGGCATGCTGGGATGTGTAGTCTCAACATCTGGAGAGCCACAGGTTGGCCAGGCCTGCTCTAGGACTACGATGACAAATATTGGGCGTATGATGGGATTTAAGGTCAATCTAAGAAGCGTGTTGGAACATCATACATAAGACCTGACTAGGTGTACCTGTAGCGGGGAGAGGGGACTAGGGAAAGGACATTTTACTTATCTAGGGGTCTATTTGCTAAGCCCTGGATGAAGGTAAAGTCTACGGAGATAAAGTACCAGCCAAACAGCTCCTAACTAATTTTTTAAACCCAGGCTGTAACATGGCAATTAGGAGCGGATTGACAGGTACTTTAGCTCTGTCCACTTTTTCTCCATCTAAGGCTTAGTAAATAGACCCCTTAATTTTAATTATGGGGGGGGGGGGGGGGGGGGGGAAACTATGTAAATATAATCTTTGGATCCTTACTACATGCCTATAAGGCATCATCACCATGACATTACAGTGTTACGCGGCTATCACCTGGCACTGAGTGCGAGAGGGATTCACACTTATATAGCCCACTACATTCACTTTACATTAGGGCCATTCAGCTGGAAGTATAAACAGTAAACAGAGTAATAATAGGATGGTACAAAGCAGCATAACTGGATAGTAGTTGGTGATGTAGACTGACAACAAATCAGGAAAAAGAATGGAGAAGAGAAGGGAAGCAAAGTTGTCAGGGATGGGGGGGGGGTGAGGGATGTATGTTACACAAGATTGTTTCCAAGTATACAGAGATCGTTAAGTGATGACCACGAGACAGGAATCCTGGGTAACATATAAGTTATCAATGAAATGCAAGTGTGAGATGTATTTACGGAGTTACAACTTACTGCACGGAAAACACGCGGCCCCCCTTCTGCCGATTTGTCCAGCCGGATCCAGCGATTAGACATGGCTTTACTGAAGCCAATCTTCGCTACAGGTAATTTCTGTCAGTATAATAAAAAAAGTACAGTGTAAGGAGGCGTATTATATATATATATATAATGACAGATTGCAAGGTGTATGGGCGACACATCAGTTTTATATAACCAAAACTGGAGTTTGCCAAGTGACGTAGGAGAGAAGACCGACTCACCATGAGCTCGCCCTGTGCCAGCCCCTCCTTAGGCAAGCTGTAAAATACTCTGGCCTCCTGGCTCCCCTCCTGGGCAATCTCCTGCCCTTCTGGGCTCAGTTCCCATCTCTTGCTGGATCGCTGCTCTGCCTCGATGATCTGCAAAGACAAAGACCACAGCAAGCTATGAAACGTTGCTGCTGCGCCCCGAAAGACGACGCCGGAAGTCCAGTGCGTGTCCTATGTGGGCCTGTATCTATAGATCTATTATCATCGCAGATGTATTTCTGACGGTGTAAACGTGCACCCACAATACATGAAAACCTTATAGCTCTCATGGGCAGCACTCCCTGAGCCCCAGAGACCATTCTGCGACTCTGATACTGTATGCTCGCCCCACCCTGTGTACAGGCTCAATGAGTGATAAACTTCCACCCCTCCCTGTAACTTACCACTGCTTGTCTTACAAGAGAGTGAGCTGCCCCACACTCGCCCTGTGTCCTCGCCCTACCTGGTCTTTCATACTATGCTGTGTGCTGTTCCTAAATGTGTTCCTACACATTGTATTGTGAACAGAATTTACATTACTTCAAGCACTGAGTCCTTGTGACTTCATCTTTTCATTTGTGATAAAGTCCTACTGTTAGGAAAACATGTAAAAAAAACAAATACCAACAAAACATGGGTAGTATGGATGGTGTAATGGTTAGCATTGCTGTCTCACAGCCCTGTGTGGAGTTTGTATATTCTCCCCTTGCTTGTGCAGGTTTTGCTCCACCATCCCAAAACATACGGGTAAGCTAATTGGTTCTCAACATAAAAATTAACCCTAGTGTGTACATATGGCAGTTAATATAGATTGTTAGCTCCACTGGGGCAGGGACTGATGCGAATGGCTAGATGTTATCAGTAAGGCGCTACAGAGTATGCGTCCGCGGTATTGATAATTGTAAATAAATAAATAAATATGTGTTCCAGTTCCAAATAAAAACAAAATTGTGAATGGAACACTTTGTTTCATATTTCTTTTCACTTTGGTATTGCACGATTATATAAATACTACGCTAGGGGCCTAATTCAGATCTGATCGCAAGCAGCAAATTTGTTAGCTAACTGATAAAACCATGTGCATTGCAGGGGGGGCAGATATAACATGTGCAGAGAGAGTTAGATTTGAGTGGTGTGTGTTCAAACTGAAATCTAAATTGCAGTGTAAAAATAAAGCAGCCAATATTTACCCTGCACAGAAACAATATAACCCACCCAATTCTAACTCTCTCTGCAAATGTTATATCTGTCCCACCTGCAGTGCACATGGTTTTGCCCATCTGCTAACAAATTTGCTGCTGTGATCAGGTCTGAATTAGGCCCTAGGTTAGTATTGGATTTGTATTTACATGTATTCCTAAAAAAAGGACAAGAAGAAATCCAAGGACTCAGCACTTGAAGTAATACGAGTTCTGTTTATTATTAATTTGTGTGTAAACAGGGACACTTATTTTGAGCTACAGAGTCAGGGGTGCTGTTCTGGACTCTATAAAAACTATTTTGAGTTATACATTGTATTGCACTTGTAGGTCAAGCTACAGTTACACCCCTTTCAGACATAAGTCAAAAACCCAGGTTTATTTGCAGTGAGCGCGCATTATTATTATTATTATTATTATCCTTTATTTATATGGCGCCACAAGGGTTCCGCAGCGCCCAATTACAGAGTACATAAACAAATAATCAAACAGGAAAACAGCAACTTACAGTTGATGACAGTATAGGACAAGTACAGGGTAAATAAACATAGTTACATCAGCAGATGACACTGGAATAAGTATCAGGTGGCAGAAGACTGCTGGATTTGGTGCAGTTGAAGATTATTAAAGTAAGAAAGAATAAAGCACATGAGGGAAGAGGGCCCTGCTCGTGAGAGCTTACATTCTAAAGGGGAGGGGTAGACAGACAGGGGTGACACAGATGGGGTACATAGAGCGCGTAGAACAAAGAGTTAGGATGAGATTTGGCTGGGTTTGGTGAAGAAGTGGGTCTTGAGAGCCCGTTTGAAGTTTTGTAGAGAGGTGGAGAGTCTGAGGGGGAGAAGTAGGGAATTCCAGAGAAGTGGTGCAGCACGTGAAAAATCTTGGAGGTAGGAGTGGGAGGAAGTAATCCGTAGGCAGGAGAGTCGGCGTGCATTTAGCAGAGCGAAGAGGACGGGTGGGAGTGTAAAGGGAGATAAGGTCAGAGATGTAGATGGGAGAGGAGTGGGTGAGGGCTTTGTAAGTGAGTGTGAGAAGCTTGAAATGGATTCTGAAAGGGAAGGGGAGCCAGTGAAGGTCTAGTAAGAGAGGAGAGGTGGACGTAGTGCGTTTGGTGAGGAAGATGAGCCAGGCAGCAGCATTGAGGATAGATTGGAGTGGAGAGAGGTATTTGTCAGGAATGCCAGTCAGAGGGAGATTACAGTAGTCCAGTCTTGAGATGACCAGTGAGTGGATAAGAGTCTTAGTAGCATCCTGGGTCAGAAAGGGTCTGATCCTGGAAATATTTTTTAGATGAAAACGGCAGGTTTGTGAGAGGTGCTGAATGTGTGGTTTGAAGGAGAGGAAGCAGTCAAGTATTACTCCAAGACAGCGAACTTGGGGGCTAGAGGAGATAGTAGTGCCATCAATAGATAGAGATTGTAGGAGGCGAGGTTATGCGGGAGGGAGGGAAGATGATCAGCTCGGTCTTAGACATGTTAAGTTTAAGAAAGCGCTGGGACATCCAGGAAGAGGTAGCAGAGAGACAGTTGGAGATACGAGTGAGGAGAGCAGGGGAGAGGTCTGGAGAGGAAAGATAGATTTGGGTGTCATCAGCATAGAGATGATATTGGAAACCAAAAGAACTAATGAGCTTACCTAGTGAGGACGTATAGAGAGAGAAGAGGACCAAGGACAGAACCTTGGGGTACACCTACAGTTAGTGGAAGTGAGGGGGAGGTGGAGTCATGAGAGGAGACAGATAATGAACGGTCAGAAAGGTAGGAGGACAGCCAAGAGAGGGCAGTGTCACGCAGACCAATGGAGTGAAGGATTTGCAGTAGGAGAGGATGGTCCAGTGTCAAAAGCAGCAGAGAGATCAAGCAGAATAAGTAGAGAGTAGTGTCCCTTAGATTTAGCAGCATGGAGGTCATTGTATACTTTTGTAAGGGCAGTTTCAGTGGAGTGGAGAGGATGGAAGCCAGACTGGAATGGGTCAAGTAGTGAGTGCGAGGAAAGAAAAGCAGTAAGGCGGTTGTAGACAATACGCTCAAGGAGTTTGGAGGCAAAAGGGAGGAGAGAGATGGGTCGGCAGTTGGAGAGAGTGTTTGTCTTATGTCTGGAAGGGTCTACACAGGTTAACAGTCCCGAGTCCTGTGGCCCTGCAACCGACCAGGGTTATTCCCGGGACTAGCAACCCAGGTCAGTGTCCCGGCTCATGTCAGAAAGGCGTAAACACAGGTCATGCCTAAGAAATTAACTGGTGGGGGACAGTAGCAATTGGAGATAAAATCATCTCCAAGCACCCACTGTAAACCAGAGGACCTGGCTCCTGGGTGAAGGGTGACAACCCAGGAAAAACCCAGGTTGTCACCCATGTGTGAACTGGGACAAGTACAGAAAGCCCTGGCTTCAACCCGTGCTCAGTGTCCCGAGTCCGAAGCCGGGTTTTTATGCCTGAAAGGAGTGTTACTTACTAATATAGTTATGCCTGTACTCCTTGTACAGTGTTGCAGTGACCGTATTACACTTCAAAAATAAAAGATATACCTATGGATAATTATATACTTGTTAATTGTTGTGGAAAAAAATAAATTATTGGGATTAAATTCTCAGCAAGTGGGGAGCTTCCCCAGAACAACCTTACCCCTGCAATGACATACGGTCACCCCACACCCACTAGACTAGCAGAAAGAAATCAGCCCCGCACTAGTGACCATGATCTCATGGTATGCACAGATGACCCCACCTTCACAAATACAACACCCTGGCTGACCTCAATTCAGCAGCAAGAATCAAATATAACCAAATGACAGGTGGGCAGGCTCCATGTTTACATATGTGGCGTACAGATAAGTGCCCATATGTGCACCGGACTGTACATCTCAGGAGACAGCATAGCTCACTGTACATAAGCGGTCAGGGTAACTTACTAACTGCATTTAGGTGCAATTAGACATGTAGTTCCACAACTGCTGGATAAGCCCACAGGGTAGATGCTAGAATCAAGTGGGCTAAGGGACCTTTTCCGTAAGGGCAACCTAAGCCCACAGGGCTGCTATCTGTATAGTGCTATTGCATCAGCCTCTGCCTTCCAGATGGTCTCACCTCTCCCAGGGACTGCAGGCTCTTCACTGCCCCCACCACCTGCTGGTGATCCACACCCAGCGCCGCTGCCAGCTCCAGGCTGTCCATGCCCCCGTACTCGCCATCCTGCTGCAACCTCTGGAGCAGAGATTCTGATACTGGGTTATCCGCCATGCTGCCGGTCTCTTGTCTGCGCATGCGTCGAAGCCGCAATGCCACTAGTCTTCTCTCTGCGGCCGTACCTCTCGAGTTGACCAGTCCCCTATCTGCGCATGCGCCGGCCTTCTCAACTCTCGCAGTCTACTACGACGTGCTACCGGCTTGCTCTCTGCGCATGCGTCAGAAACATATTGCTTTCTTTCGCCGTACGGGAGCGTCTTCACGAACGAGGCATGATCAAGCCGGATATAGGCAATTGCGTCGGCCATCTTGCTACTCATCCACTCTGCATTTGTTTACGGTACGTGAACAGTACGCCGGCCATCCTGCTCCTCCGAGGAGCGGCGCATCAACTCCATACTTTCCGCTGCGTGAGCTCACAGCTCCCCCTGCTGGCGTCTTGGCGGACATGCACACTTTAAGGAATAACCATAGAATTTACAGAGAATTCTCTCTCTCTATCTAATGTTTATTTCTCTATCGTCCTAAGTGGATGCTGGGGTTCCTGAAAGGACCATGGGGAATAGCGGCTCCGCAGGAGACAGGGCACAAAAAAGTAAAGCTTTACTAGGTCAGGTGGTGTGCACTGGCTCCTCCCCCTATGACCCTCCTCCAGACTCCAGTTAGATTTTGTGCCCGAACGAGAAGGGTGCAATCTAGGTGGCTCTCCTAAAGAGCTGCTTAGAGAAAGTTTAGTTTAGGTTTTTTTCTTTACAGTGAGTCCTGCTGGCAACAGGATCACTGCAACGTGGGACTTAGGGGGAAAGTAGTAAACTCACCTGCATGCAGAGTGGATTTGCTGCTTGGCTACTGGACACCATTAGCTCCAGAGGGATCGAACACAGGCCCAGCCGTGGAGTCCGGTCCCGGAGCCGCGCCGCCGACCCCCTTGCAGATGCTGAAGCGTGAAGAGGTCCGGAAACCGGCGGCTGAAGACTCCTCAGTCTTCATAAGGTAGCGCACAGCACTGCAGCTGTGCGCCATTTTCCTCTCAGCACACTTCACTGGGCAGTCACTGAGGGTGCAGAGCGCTGGGGGGGGGCGCTCTGAGAGGCAAATATAAACCTTATACAAGGCTAAAAATACCTCACATATAGCCCATAGGGGCTATATGGAGATATTTAACCCCTGCCTGACTGGAAAAATAGCGGGAGAAGAACCCGCCGAAAAAGGGGCGGGGCCTATCTCCTCAGCACACGGCGCCATTTTCTGTCACAGCTCCGCTGGTCAGGACGGCTCCCAGGTCTCTCCCCTGCACTGCACTACAGAAACAGGGTAAAACAGAGAGGGGGGGCACATTAATGGCTATATATATATATATTATATATTAAAGCAGCTATAAGGGAGCACTTAATATAAGGATATCCCTTGTATATATAGCGCTTTGTGGTGTGTGCTGGCAGACTCTCCCTCTGTCTCCCCAAAAGGGCTAGTGGGTCCTGTCTTCATTAGAGCATTCCCTGTGAGTTTGCGGTGTGTGTCGGTACGGGGTGTCGACATGTATGAGGACGATATTGGTGTGGAGGCGGAGCAATTGCCAAATATGCAGATGTCACCCCTCAGGGGGTCGACACCAGAATGGATGCCTTTATTTGTGGAATTACGTGATGGTTTATCTTCCCTTAAACAGTCAGTTGAGGACATGAGGCGGCCGGACAATCAATTAATGCCTGTCCAGGCGCCTCAAACACCGTCAGGGGCTGTAAAACGCCCTTTGCCTCAGTCGGTCGACACAGACCCAGACACAGGCACTGATTCCAGTGACGACGGTAGAAATTCAAACGTATTTTCCAGTAGGGCCACACGTTATATGATTTTGGCAATGAAGGAGACGTTACATTTAGCTGATACTACAGATACCGTAAAACAGGGTATTATGTATGGTGTGAAAAAACTACAAACAGTTTTTCCTGAATCAGAAGAATTAAATGACGTGTGTGATGAAGCGTGGGTTGCTCCTGATAAAAAGTTGATAATTTCAAAAAAGTTATTGGCATTATACCCTTTCCCGCCAGAGGTTAGGGCGCGCTGGGAAACACCCCCTAAGGTGGACAAGGCGCTCACACGCTTATCTAAACAAGTGGCGTTACCCTCTCCTGAGACGGCCGCACTTAAGGATCCATCAGATAGAAAGATGGAAGTTATTCAAAAGAATATATACACAGAATCCCTGATTGAAAATATTGATACCCTAGATAGGGACAATGTTTTACTGTCGTTAGAACAAATAAAGGATGCATTTATCTATATGCGTGATGCACAGAGGGATATTTGCACACTGGCATCTCGGGTGAGTGCTATGTCCATTTCAGCCAGAAGAGCCTTATGGACACGACAGTGGACAGGCGATGCGGATTCAAAACGTCACATGGAGGTTTTGCCGTATAAAGGGGAGGAGTTATTTGGAGTTGGTCTATCAGACTTGGTGGCCACGGCTACTGCCGGGAAATCCACTTTTTTACCTCAAGTCACTCCCCAACAGAGAAAGGCACCGACCTTTCAACCGCAGCCTTTTCGCTCCTACAAAAATAAGAGAGCAAAGGGTTTGTCGTACCTGCCACGAGGCAGAGGAAGAGGGAAGAGACACCAACAGGCAGCTCCTTCCCAGGAACAGAAGCCCTCCCCGGCTCCTGCAAAAACCTCAGCATGACGCTGGGGCCTCTCAAGCGGACTCGGGGACAGTGGGCGGCCGTCTCAAAAATTACAGCGCGCAGTGGGCTCACTCGCAGGTAGACCCCTGGATCCTGCAGATAATATCTCAGGGGTACAGGTTGGAATTAGAGACGGATCCTCCTCATCGTTTCCTGAAGTCTGCTTTACCAACCGTCTCTTCCGAAAGGGAGAGGGTGTTGGAAGCCATTCACAAGCTGTACGCTCAGCAGGTGATAGTCAAAGTACCCCTATTACAACAAGGAAAGGGGTATTATTCCACTCTATTTGTGGTACCGAAGCCGGATGGCTCGGTAAGGCCTATTCTAAATCTGAAGTCCTTGAACCTCTACATAAAAAAGTTCAAGTTCAAGATGGAGTCACTCAGAGCAGTGATAGCGAACCTGGAAGAAGGGGACTTTATGGTATCCTTGGACATCAAGGATGCGTATCTACACGTTCCGATTTACCCCGCACACCAGGGGTACCTCAGGTTCATTGTTCAAAACTGTCACTATCAGTTTCAGACGCTGCCGTTCGGATTGTCCACGGCGCCTCGGGTCTTTACCAAGGTAATGGCCGAGATGATGATTCTTCTTCGAAGAAAAGGCGTATTAGTTATCCCATACTTGGACGATCTCCTAATAAGGGCAAGGTCCAGAGAACAGCTGGAGACAGCTTTAGCACTATCTCAAGAGGTGCTAAGACAACACGGGTGGATTCTGAATATTCCAAAATCCCATTTAATCCCGACAACTCGTCTGCTGTTCCTAGGAATGATTCTGGACACGGTTCAGAAAAAGGTTTTCCTTCCAGAGGAAAAAGCCAAGGAGTTATCCGATCTGGTCAGGAACCTCCTAAAACCAGGAAAGGTGTCAGTACATCAATGCACAAGAGTCCTGGGAAAAATGGTGGCTTCTTACGAAGCAATTCCATTCGGCAGATTCCATGCAAGAATATTCCAAAGGGATCTGTTGGACAAATGGTCAGGGTCGCATCTGCAGATGCACCTGCGAATAACCCTGTCACCAAAGACAAGGGTGTCACTTCTGTGGTGGTTGCAGAAGGCTCACCTATTAGAAGGCCGCAGATTCGGCATTCAGGATTGGATCCTGGTGACCACGGACGCCAGCCTGAGAGGCTGGGGAGCAGTCACACAAGGAAGAAACTTCCAGGGAGTATGGACGAGTCTGGAAAAGTCTCTTCACATAAACATTCTGGAACTAAGAGCAATCTACAATGCTCTAAGCCAGGCGGAACTTCTCCTGAAAGGAAAGCCGGTGTTGATTCAGTCGGACAACATCACGGCGGTCGCCCATGTAAACAGGCAGGGCGGCACAAGAAGCAGGAGTGCAATGGCAGAAGCTGCCAAGATTCTTCGCTGGGCGGAGAATCACGTGATAGCACTGTCAGCAGTGTTCATCCCGGGCGTGGACAACTGGGAAGCAGACTTCCTCAGCAGACACGATCTTCATCCGGGAGAGTGGGGTCTACATCCAGAAGTCTTCAACATGTTAATAGACCGTTGGGAAAGACCAATTGTAGACATGATGGCGTCTCGCCTCAACAAGAAACTGGACAAATATTGCGCCAGGTCAAGAGATCCACAGACAATAGCTGTGGACGCACTGGTAACTCTTTGGGTGTACCAGTCAGTGTATGTGTTTCCTCCTCTGCCGCTCATACCAAAGGTATTGAAGATCATACGGCAAAGAAGAGTAAGAACAATACTAGTGGTTCCGGATTGGCCGAGAAGGACTTGGTATCCGGAACTTCAAGAGATGCTCACGGACGAACCGTGGCCTCTACCTCTGAGAAGGGACCTGCTACAGCAGGGTCCCTGTCTTTTTCAAGACTTACCGCGGCTGCGTTTGACGGCATGGCGGTTGAACGCCAGATCCTAAAAGGGAAAGGCATTCCAGAAGAAGTCATTCCTACCTTGATTAAGGCACGGAAGGAAGTCACCGTGAAACATTATCACCGCATTTGGCGAAAATATGTAGCGTGGTGCGAGGATCGGAGTGTTCCGACGGAGGAATTCCAACTGGGTCGTTTCCTACATTTCCTGCAATCTGAATTATCTATGGGTCTCAAATTGGGATCCATTAAGGTTCAAATTTCGGCCCTGTCAATATTCTTCCAAAAAGAATTGGCCTCTGTCCCTGAGGTCCAGACTTTTGTCAAGGGAGTACTGCATATACAGCCTCCTGTGGTGCCTCCGGTGGCACCGTGGGATCTAAATGTAGTTTTAGATTTCCTCAAATCCCATTGGTTTGAACCATTGAAAAAGGTGGATTTGAAATATCTCACATTGAAAGTGACTATGTTACTAGCCCTGGCCTCTGCCAGGAGAGTATCTGAATTGGCGGCTTTATCTTATAAAAGTCCTTATCTAATCTTCCATTCGGATAGGGCAGAACTGCGGACTCGTCCGCATTTTCTCCCTAAAGTGGTATCAGCATTTCATCTGAACCAACCTATTGTGGTGCCTGCGGCCACTAGCGACTTGGAGGACTCCAAGTTGTTGGACGTTGTCAGAGCCTTAAAAATATACATTTCAAGGACGGCTGGAGTCAGAAAATCTGACTCGCTGTTTATATTGTATGCACCCAACAAGTTGGGCGCACCTGCTTCTAAGCAGTCGATTGCTCGTTGGATTTGTAACACAATTCAACTTGCACATTCTGTGGCAGGCCTGCCACAGCCTAAAACTGTAAAAGCCCACTCCACAAGGAAGGTGGGCTCATCTTGGGCGGCTGCCCGAGGGGTCTCGGCATTACAACTCTGCCGAGCAGCTACGTGGTCGGGGGAGAACACGTTTGTAAAATTTTACAAATTTGATACCCTGGCAAAGGAGGACCTGGAGTTCTCTCATTCGGTGCTGCAGAGTCATCCGCACTCTCCCGCCCGTTTGGGAGCTTTGGTATAATCCCCATGGTCCTTTCAGGAACCCCAGCATCCACTTAGGACGATAGAGAAAATAAGAATTTACTTACCGATAATTCTATTTCTCGGAGTCCGTAGTGGATGCTGGGCGCCCATCCCAAGTGCGGATTATCTGCAATACTTGTACATAGTTATTGTTAACTAATTCGGGTTATTGTTAAGGAGCCATCGTTAAGAGGCCCTTTCTGTTATCATACTGTTAACTGGGTTTAGATCACAAGTTGTACGGTGTGATTGGTGTGGCTGGTATGAGTCTTACCCGGGATTCAAAATGCCTCCCTTATTGTGTATGCTCGTCCGGGCACAGTACCTAACTGGAGTCTGGAGGAGGGTCATAGGGGGAGGAGCCAGTGCACACCACCTGACCTAGTAAAGCTTTACTTTTTTGTGCCCTGTCTCCTGCGGAGCCGCTATTCCCCATGGTCCTTTCAGGAACCCCAGCATCCACTACGGACTCCGAGAAATAGAATTATCGGTAAGTAAATTCTTATTTTTTGTCCATCCCAATGTGCTGTGATGAGGACATTGCAGCATCAGAGGGATCTGTATAACCAGTTCCTGGGGCCACCAGCGTGTCTTTATGTCGCCATATAGTAAGAACAGTAAAACATAACCAGTATGTACTGAAAGTAATTTCATTAAATGGGGCTAACCATCCTATGTTATATATAACTGTGCCAACTCTTATCAGTTCATTTAAAGGAAATTGTTTGGTCCTGCAACGTTTGCTAGCAAGGAGCCTAATCTAATTAGGAGTGCAGATATTCTTTAAACAGTGCTGGCCAATCGCTTCAAAGTGCCTAGACTACATGGTGCTTTCATTCACACAGAAACATCTTTGTCTGTAATCCCTGCCGGTCTCCTCTCTCTCTAAAGAATGCTGCTGACAATTAAGATATGAAAACCAACATCACTTCAACCATCAGCTCCCCTGAGAGCAGAGTTGCTGATTTATGGCTCCGTCCGTCCCTTCAGGCAGGCAGACGAGGGAGGACAGTGCAGGGCGGGCGGATGTGGAAGGATAGCGCAGGGCGGGCGAACGTGGAAGGACAGCGCAGGACGGGCGGGAGTGCGGTGTGACATCAGCACGTCACATCACAAGCTGGCCGAAGCGTGAAGACGGGTGGGCTGGCTGTGCGGCCAGCCAGCCACACAAGTAGTACCTGGACCTAGTGGGTGCTTATCAGTTTCCATGGGTGCTCGGGCCCAGGAGCACCCATGGGATCGGCGCACATGTGTACATAAATACAGCCATGGCCAAAAGTTTTGAGAATGACACAAGTATTGGTTTTCACAAAGTTTGCTACTTCAGTATTTTTAGACCTTTTTGTCAGCTGTTGCCCCAGACCTTAATCCCATTGAGAATTTGTGGTCAATCTACAAGAGGCGGGTGGACAAACAAAAACCCACAAATTCTGACAAGCTCCAAGCATTGATTAGGCAAGAATGGGCGGCCATCAGTCAGTATGTGACCCAGAAGTTGATTGACAGCATGCCAGGGCGAAATTGCAGAGGTCTTAAAAAAAAAAAGAAGGGTCAACACTGCAAATATTGACTCTTTGCATAAACTTAATGTAATTGTCAATAAAAGCCTTTGAAACTTATGAAATGTTTGTAATTTTACTTCAGTGTACCATAGTAACATCTGACCAAAAGGTCTAAAAACACTGAAGCAGCAAACTATGTGAAAACCAATACTTGCGTCATTTTCAAAACTTTGGGCCACGGATGTACAGTACAATGGAACAACATCTGGGACTAGTGATAGCATGGTAAGGAAAGTTATAGTATTACACAGGACCCACAACAGTGTAACACCAAATAATATCATCAAGAGACATTTTTAGGTCATCTATATTTTTGTCTGTAAACATAGGATTGCAGGAACAAATCTATCTCACCTCTAGGGGGGTGGGTGTAATGTTTTTAGCATAATTTATTGTGGCAGGTTATATGATGGATTTTGGTCATTACCATTTTGTCTCCATGCTGCTAATAATTATTTATAGTTCTGCAGAGTGTCCACAGTATTATGTGATTACCGTGGCACCCACAGGCCAATGTGAGCAGAGATGCTCTGAAACACCACTCTGAGCTCTGTACATTTAAAAATCCTCCTTTTCTACTTCAAGCCTCCACATGACTTAATGGGGGGAATTCAAATGTTTGGAAAGTCGGTTGGGTGTTTTTTATCCCCTGTCTATTAGATAGACGCCCAACTGACTTTTCAAACAAGTGTGTGTGTGTGTGTGTGTGTGTGTGTGTGTGTTACTTGTCTGCCCTCCAGAAAGAGGTCCTAATACAGAATGTATCGCTATTGCTACTAAAAGTGTGATTTTTTTTTTTTTTTTGCAAACTCAATTGCACACAGGTAGTTGCCGCCAAGAAATGAAAAAAGACGCCCACTGCAGTGTCTGCTGCATATGCATCGCAATCCATACGCAAAATCGGGAAGATCGAAGGGGTAAATTTAATCTGCGCCAAGCCAGAGCATCCACAAATTTGCACATGCAAGTGATCGCAGATGACACCAGAGACTCACCCACTAAACAGCCAAGACACGCTTGCATTTTTGCCACCACTCCCACAAAACGCCATGTTACCACCCCAAAACACTCACTTCCTGTCAATCACTGTGTGATCGCTCCTGTTAATACTGCAAATGCATCGCAATCGCAATGTGTATATGGCGCATGCCCATTACATACGCAGCGCATACGCTGTCTTTCGATAATCGGGCAAATTGCAAAAAAGCAGTTGCGATCAATGATGAATTAGGCTTAGAGTTTGAAAAAGAGATAATATGAAGGATGGCTACGAACAAAAATAAGATTTTAAACCTACCGGTAAATCTTTTTCTCCTAGTCCGTAGAGGATGCTGGGGACTCCGTAAGGACCATGGGGTATAGACGGGCTCCGCAGGAGACATGAGCACTACAAAGAACTTTTAGTATGGGTGTGCACTGGCTCCTCCCTCTATGCCCCTCCTGCAGACCTCAGTTAGAGAACTGTGCCCAGAGGAGATGGACAATATGAAAGGATTTTGTTAATCTAAGGGCAAGATTCATACCAGCCCACACCAATCATACAGGGCCGATTCCGGGGCTTCTTGCGCCCCGGGCGGCATTAGGGTGTGTGGCTTCATACAGGGGGGCGTGGTCAGTTACGCCCCCTGTACTGTAGCAGGATGATGATGTCATTGCGCACCGCACAGCAAAGGTCCTCTCCACGAAGGAAAACAAGACGCTAAGCGTCTAGTTCCCTTCGTGGAGAGGACCTTTGCTGTGCGGTGCGCGATGACGTCAAAGCGCACCGCACATCATTACAGTAAAGGTCCTCCACGAACGGAAACTAGACGCGTAGCGTCTAGTTTCCCTTCACAACGGGCAGCCGACGAAGGGAAACTAGACGCTACGGCGGGCAGCGGCAGCGGGGAGCACAGCAGCAGCGGATCTTGCCATGGTGCGGCGCCCTCCGGATGGCGCCGCCCCGGGCAAAAGTCCTGCTTGCCCGTGGCAAGATCCGCTACTGCAATCCTACCATATAACCTGGAATATATGCAACCAGTTAACAGTATAAACAAAAAAAACAGTATCAGTCAAAGACAGATTCCAACTGTAACATAACCCTTATGTAAGCAACAACTATATACAAGTCTTGCAGATTTAGTCCGCACTAGGACAGGCACCCAGCATCCTCTACGGACTAGGAGAAAAAGATTTACCGGTAGGTTTAAAACCTTATTTTCTCTTACGTCCTAGAGGATGCTGGGGACTCCGTAAGGACCATGGGGTTTATACCAAAGCTCCCAACCGGGCAGGAGAGTGCGGATGACTCTGCAGCACCGAATGAGCAAACGCAAGGTCCTCATCAGCCAGGGTATCAAACTTGTAGAATTTTGCAAAAGTGTTTGAACCCGACCAAGTAGCTGCTCGGCAAAGCTGTAATGCCGAGACGCCTCGGGCAGCCGCCCAAGAAGAGCCCACCTTCCTAGTGGTATGGGCCTTTACCGAATTTGGTAACGGCAATCCAGCCGTAGAATGAACCTGCTGAATCGAGTTACAGATCCAGAGAGCAATAGTCTGCTTAGAAGCAGGAGCGCCAACCTTGTTGGCTGCATACAGGACAAACAGAACCTCTGTTTTTCTAACCCTAGCCGTCCTGGCTACATAAATATTTAAGGACGTGGAAATATATATATCAAGTATATATACAGGCGCTGTGATGAGTGGTTTATCCTAGCAGCTGTAAAAGTAAGGGGTAGTCAAGCCCTTTTAGACCAAGGTGAACAAAGAAAAATTTATACAGCGCTGATTGACACAGAGTAATGTACACAATAGATGTATTTAATATTTGTTAAGAAACTTATACATATAAATATAAAATACATGAACGGGCATAAAAACCATATCTCACAATTAAATCTTTTGGTGGACTTTGAGGCCTTGTAGATACTAGCACCAGTTAGCATATGCATGCCAAGCATAAAGACAGTCATTAGTATGGACCAAGTGCATAAAAGTTCATCCGATTGGATGTATTTACCAAGTCTGTGTTCCGGTTAGAGAGACTCCCATAGGCATAAGTTCATATAGCAACGACAACAGTTGGTGGGGTCCTGGTTCACAGTTTGAGCAATGCTCCGTGTTCCAATGTGTGGAATCTCCTGAAGAGAATAGTGGGCGATGGCAGTGCCGACAATGGAGGCCTGGTCCACGGAGGAGATCGATTGCAAGGTCCTGACTGTAGTAAGTTGTTCATTGGTGGTGCTGGTCCACAAAAGTCCACCCAAGGTTTACACCTGACGCGTTTCGCTGCTCCAGCTGAGCAAAGCCCCCGTATGTGTATAAATTGATTTTAAGGTAGTTTCATGCCTGCGATCCGCAGGACCTTTTAGTGTCGCCGTGTCCGGGGACGGTAGGGCCACCTTTTTGGACAAGCGTGTTAAGGCCTTGTCGACCGTGGGTGATGATTCTCACCGTAACCTGTCCTTTGAGGGGAAAGGATACACCATAATAATTATTTTGGGAATCTGCAGTTTTTTGTCTGGAGTTTCCCAAGCTTTTTCAAATAATGCGTTCAGCTCATAAGATGGGGGAAACGTTACCTCAGGTTTCCTTACCTTAAACCTGTGTACCCTCATGTCAGGGACAGAGGAGTAATCTGTGATATGCAAAACATCTTTTATTGCAATAATTATATAATGAATACTTTTTGCCACCCTTGGGTGTAACCTTGCATCATCACAGTCGACACTGGAGTCAGAATCCGTGTCGGTATCAGTGTCTACTATTTGGGACAGGGGACGTTTTTGAGACCCTGAAGGGCCCTGTGACACAGTCAAATCCTTGGACTCTGCTTTGTCCAATCTCTTATGTAATAAATTTACATTTGCATTTAAAACATTCCACATGTCCAACCAATCAGGTGTCGGCGTTGCTGATGGAGACACCACAATCATCTGCTCCACCTCCTCCTTAGATGAGCCTTCCGCTTCAGACATGCCGACACACGTACCGACACAACCCCACACACACAGGGATATTTATATGGAGACAGATCCCCAATAAGGCCCTTTGGAGAGACAGAGAGAGAGTATGCCAGCACACACCCAGCACCACTGACACCGGAAATAGAATTCCCAGATAAAACAGCGCTTTTATATAACTATATATATAATCACATTATATACACTCATTACTGCTAATAAGTGCCCCCCCCCCCCTCCCCCTCTGTTTTGCCCTGTGTCTTCAGCAGGGGAGAGTTCGGGGCGCCAGCTCCATGCTGTGGAGAAAATGGCGCTTTCCGTGCTGAGGGACCAAACTCCGCCCCCTCACCGACGGGCTTCGGTCCCGCTCATTTTTTTATTTTATTTTTAATTCAACAATTTTTATTAGATTTTTTATAGAAATACAAGAACAGGGAAGACCTTCATGATACAGACATACCAAAAACCGGAGAGAAACCGGTATACTTACAATAATCCAACGTAAAGTGCTTTTAAACCACATCAGTGAAATCACAGATACATAGTCGGTAATTGTAGGCTTGAGTAAGAGGTAAAGGATAAACAATCTTAACCTACATGAGGTCTAGGAAATGATGAAGACATTACCGACGTGCGTCTCAGCATAAGAAATCACCATATACCTAAGGCTAAGCATACAATTCTACCTGAGGATTCACAGGACATCAGTATACCCGAGAGGTCAGTAAAGAAGACAGACAGGAGGGAGGGGGGGAACAAATGGGGAAAACCATACAAGTATAATCATATCATGAATGAGTAGCGGCCAAAGAAGTCTTAAGTAAAAATATTAAAGAAGCAATTCAGGCATGGTTAGCCATTCTAACCAAAGAGAAGGTTCAGTACCCGTATGGCATCAGACTAAACATACAGCATGGGGTATTAAAATTAATATAATTACATTTCCTAAGAAAACAGCAGGAGGTCCCAAAGGAACAGTACATGGGCCTAAGTTGTCAAGAGGCCCTATCGATTTGTCTATATAGATACCACGTTGTGGTCTCAAAAAGTTTATAGATGAACGACTGTACATCCGGGTCTAGAGTATCAATATACCTCTCCCACTTCTTGGCAAACCGCCTGACCCCCAATTCAATATCAGGAAGAGTAGCACGCCTCTCAAAATAAATAATCCGGAGGGTCATGTGTTTCACAGCCATCAAAGATGGGGTAGACGGTTTGATCAATTATTAAGAATTTGTTTCTTGGCAATTGTCCGATAACAGAGAGTACCGGAACAATATCTCTATCTTCAGGCCCAAGAGACCACTCCCTAAAATCAAGTAGCAAACAAGCCTTCGGGCGTTTTATTAACCGTAAGTTAAATACTGTGTTGAGATAAGCGACCACCTTGTACCAAAACTTAGATATTTTCCGGCAAGACCACATATTGTGGTACAAGGTGGCATTCTGCGCAGTACATTTGATGCAACAGCCAGTGTCATCTGGGACCATGTGTGCCCTCTGATTAGGTGCTATATATGCCCTTTGGAGCGTCTTCAAGTGAACCTCTTGCAAAGAGGCAGAGTATAAGAACCTAAACGTGGGTAAAATGTTATCTAACAATTCAGCGCACGATCCCATATTGGGGATATCTCTGGACCATGAAGACAACGCGGAATCCCTGAGCCGGTCTCTACATGAGACCCTAAAGGTGTTTCTGAAGTAACTAAGATGGTAAGGACAATCTTTAGTAAGCACCATTAAGGTGCGCAGCGGGTCTGTGGTAGCCTCAGAAATCATTGGGTGAGACTGGGATTGAGCAAAGTGTCTAGCCTGCAAGTACATAAAAAATTCCCGGTGGAAAATACCAAATTTTATCTGGATATCAGAGAAAGAAAGCACTACGTTGTCTCCTGGGTCGTATATGTCTCTAATAGCTGCGATCCCCTTTTCTCTCCAACTCAAAAAATGTGCGTTATCAAGGCCAGGAAGGAAACATGGGTTACCCCAAAACGTAGTGTGAAGAGAGGTGTCAGGTTTTCTCTGGGCTTTAGTGTGAGTGGCCTGCCATGCTCGATATGTATGCCAAAATACCGCTCATTTTTTTTACAATACTGGCGGGGGTTATGATATATAGTGCCTCTGTAGCCTATATATGTATGTTTGCCAGCACTAGAGGTTTATTGCTGCCCAGGGCGTTCCCCCTGCGCCCTGCACCCATCAGTGCCTTGTGTGTGGGAGCAATGGCGCGCAGCGGCTTACCTCAGTGAAGATCTGAAGTCTTCTGCCGCCTTGAAGTCTTCTTTTCTTCTTATACTCACCCGGCTTCTATCTTCCGGCTCTGCGAGGAGGACGGCGGCGCGGCTCTGGGACGAACGGCAGGGTGAGACCTGCGTTCCGACTCCCTCTGGAGCTAATGGTGTCCAGTAGCCTAAGAAGCAGAGCCTATCACGTAAGTAGGTCTGCTTCTCTCTCCTCAGTCCCACGATGCAGGGAGCCTGTTGCCAGCAGTGCTCCCTGAAAATAAAAAACCTAACAAACTTCTTTTTCAGAGAAACTCAGGGTGCATTACAGGGGAGCTCTCCTATCTCCTCTGGGCACAAGATCTAACTGAGGTCTGGAGGAGGGGCATAGAGGGAGGAGCCAGTGCACACCCATACTAAAAGTTCTTTGTAGTGCCCATGTCTCCTGCGGAGCCCGTCTATACCCTATGGTCCTTACGGAGTCCCCAGCATCCTCTAGGACGTAAGAGAAATTATACGACACATGCTTAAAGGGTAAATAACTTGCTATGTAAAGAGTGTGGAAATTCCTGCTTTATACAGAATCCAAATTGAAGGACAAATAGTAATTCATATGCCTATAATTACTTTTAAATAATGTGTAGGGTACAAATGCAATAGCCTGCAGAATGCAGATAATAGAGATGTTTTTGGAGACCTGGAAATATTTTTAAAAGCGAAACCAACCTGGCTATGCCTTTACAAAAAAATGCCACTTTACATTTGGCCCTACATGTAATAAATGTATGGAGTAAACAAAGAGAACATTTCCTGGGGGATTTCTATTGATGTAGAAAGTCAAAAAGAAGAAGATTCCCTATATTGGGCACACTCGGACTTGTGTAATTTTTTAAAAGTCAAATATCTATTATGATAGATGACCAAAAATTCTAAAATATAACTTTAAAACATTAGCGAAATATGGTGCATGTTAATTAATTTGTGAAGGTTGTGAAAATTAAATAAAGTGAATTAAAAAGCTAAGCCACTGTAATTGTGTATTACTTCACTGTCTCTAATGTCTTCAACAGTGTTTCAATTATGTAACAATATTAGTTGCCAAATATCTTGCAATGATACATTCATATCTGGGAGTAGACAGCTCCCAGGTGTAATAAGATTGTGTCACCACTATTATAATTCAGCTCAGTGTTTCCAGCGTGCGCATCACTGGCTATAATACACTTTATTTTTGCTTAAGTGGTGAACCATGTTATTTATAAAGTGCCTACTATAATTGTATTTATTTATTGCTGCTAGGGGGATTGATGTCCCTATGCTCCTGTCTCTGGCAGATAGCTATATGATGGCTTGTGCGTATCTTAATTCTCTCCTTATCTTAAGCTCCCTTACGTTATGTCTACCAAAATGTAATCCACGGACAAATGAGGCTTATTCTCGTTCTCTCTGCCTTTTATGTGTGTATATCACTTTTCTCTAACGTCCTAAGTGGATGCTGGGACTCCGTAAGGACCATGGGGAATAGCGGCTCCGCAGGAGTCTGGGCACAAAAATAAAAGCTTGAACTAGCTGGTGTGCACTGGCTCCTCCCCCTATGACCCTCCTCCAAGCCTCAGTTAGATTTTTGTGCCCGAACGAGAAGGGTGCATGCTAGGTGGCTCTCCTGAGCTGCTTAGAGTAAAGGTTTATTTTAGGTTTTTTATTTTCAGTGAGTCCTGCTGGCAACAGGCTCACTGCATCGTGGGACTAAGGGGAGAAGAAACGAACTCACCTGCGTGCAGAGTGGATTGGGTTTCTTAGGCTACTGGACATTAGCTCCAGAGGGACGATCACAGGTACAGCCTGGATGGGTCCCGGAGCCGCGCCGCCGGCCCCCTTACAGAGCCAGAAGAACGAAGAGGTCCGGTGAAATCGGCGGCAGAAGATGTTCCTGTCTTCAACTAAGGTAGCGCACAGCACTGCAGCTGTGCGCCATTGCTCTCAGCACACTTCACACTCCGGTCACTGAGGGTGCAGGGCGCTGGGGGGGAGCGCCCTGAGACGCAATAAAAACAGAAATACCTTAGGATGGCAAAAGAAATACATCACATATAGCTCCTGGGCTATATGGATGTATTTAACCCCTGCCAGTTTTCCAGAAAAAAGCGGGAGATAAGGCCGTCGTGAAGGGTCGGAGCCTATCTCCTCAGCACACAAGCGCCATTTTCCCTCACAGTTCCGCTGGAAGGACGGCTCCCTGACTCTCCCCTGCAGTCCCTACAGAATCAGGGTAAAAACGAGAGAGGGGGGGCACTATTGGCAGCTAAATTATAAACAGCAGCTATAAAAGGGAGTAACACTTATATAAGGTTATCCCTATATATATATGTAGCGTTCTGGTGTGTGCTGGCAAACTCTCCCTCTGTCTCCCCAAAGGGCTAGTGGGGTCCTGTCCTCTATCAGAGCATTCCCTGTGTGTGTGCTGGGTGTCGGTACGATTGTGTCGACATGTATGAGGAGGAAAATGATGTGGAAGAAGAGCAATTGCCTGTGTTAGTGATGTCACCCCTTAGGAAGTCGACACCTGACTGGATGGTTGTATTTAAAGAACTACGTGACAATGTCAGCACTTTACAAAAAACTTGACGACATGAGACAGCCGACAAATCAATTAGTGCCTGTCCAGGCGTCTCAGACACCGTCAGGGGCGATAAAACGCCCGTTACCTCAGTGGGTCGACACAGACACGGATACTGAGTCCAGTGTCGACGATGAGGAGACAAACGTAATGTCCAGTAGGGCCACACGTTACATGATCACGGCAATGAAGGAGGCATTGAACATTTCTGACACTACAAGTACCACAAAGAAGGGTATTATGTGGGGAGTGAAAAAACTACCAGTAGCTTTTCCTGAGTCAGATGAATTAAATGAGGTGTGTGATAAAGCGTGGGTTTCCCCCGATAAAAAAGTGCTAATTTCTAATAAATTATTGGCACTATACCCTTTCCCGCCAGAGGTTAGGGCGCGTTGGGAAACACCCCCTAGAGTAGATAAAGCGCTCACACGTTTATCTAAACAAGTAGCGTTACCGTCTCCTGATACGGCCGCCCTCAAAGAACCAGCGGATAGAAGGCTGGAAAATATCCTGAAGGGTATATACACACATACTGGTGTTATACTGCGACCAGCAATCGCCTCAGCCTGGATGTGCAGTGCTGGAGTGGCGTGGTCGGATTCCCTGACTGAAAATATTGATACCCTGGATAGGGACAGTATATTACTAACTATAGAGCATTTGAAGGATGCATTACTATATATGCGTGATGCACAGAGGGATATTTGCACCCTGGCATCAAGAGTGAGTGCTATGTCCATTTCTGCCAGAAGAGCGTTATGGACGCGACAGTGGTCAGGGGATGCGGATTCCAAACGACATATGGAAGTATTGCCGTATAAAGGGGAGGAGTTAATTGGGGCCGGTCTATCGGACCTGGTGGCCACGGCAACGGCCGGAAAGTCCACCTTTTTACCCCAGGTCACCTCTCAGCAGAAAAAGACACCGTCTTTTCAAACTCAGTCCTTTCGTTCCCATAAGTACAAGCGGGCAAAAGGCCACTCATTTCTGCCCCGGGGCAGAGGAAGAGGAAAAAGACTGCACCAGGCAGCCTCTTCCCAGGAGCAGAAGCCCTCCTCTGCTTCTGCCAAGTCTTCAGCATGACGCTGGGGCTTTACAAGCGGACTCGGACACGGTGGGGGCCCGTCTCAAAAATTTCAACGCGCAGTGGGCTCACTCGCAAGTGGACCCCTGGATTCTGCAGGTAGTATCACAGGGGTACAAACAGGAATTCGAGACGTCTCCCCCTCGCCGGTTCCTGAAGTCTGCTCTACCAAAGTCTCCCTCCGACAGGGAGGCAGTTTTGGAAGCCATTCACAAGCTGTATTCCCAGCAGGTGATAATCAAGGTACCTCTCCTACAACAGGGAAAGGGGTATTATTCCACGCTGTTTGTGGTACCGAAGCCGGACGGCTCGGTGAGACCAATTTTAAATCTAAAATCCTTGAACACTTACATAAAGAGGTTCAAATTCAAGATGGAGTCACTCAGAGCAGTGATAGCAAACCTGGAAGAAGGGGACTATATGGTGTCTCTGGACATCAAAGATGCTTATCTCCACGTCCCAATCTACCTGTCACGATCCGGGTATCTGGACGCCATTTCTTACCCATCAGATGCCTCCTAAGGCTGGCTCAGCGCTCCAGGACCGGATCCCATCTGTTATCCTGATGTGTACATTCCTGTATCCTCTCCTGTCACTCTGGGACGCTGTCACAGTAAACGCCATATTACACCTGGCATGGCGTCTCCCGCGGCCTCCGCCGCCGTCCCTGCTCTTCTGCATGCAGAGTGTCTGAGTGGCGATTACGTCAGCCGCGGCCTCCGCTGTGTCCGCGTGGTTGGATGTGCATCTGTCAGCCTGGCGCCTCCTGTCTCCGGTGGCCGGCGCCGCCATTACTGTTTTCATTACCACATGGATTACAAACCAAACTTCCCTCCAAGTGTCTGCATGGGCGCAGCCATCTTGGATTCTGTCAGCTGATCATTTCCACCAATCTGTTCTCAGTATTGATAATCTGCATAATTGCCTAGCCAATCCCTTCCTTGCTGCAGGTATAAATACACTGTGCCTGAGCAAGGAAGGCGTCAGTGCTTTGGTTGTCAAACCTAGTTCCTGTTTGTCTCTCTCCTGTGATTGTCTTCCAGGTTCCAGCTCCTGTCTCAAGACTTCCACCATAGAGACCCGCACCAGCATTCCACCTGCGGTGTAGCCTGACTCTCCAATCCATTGTGGATTCATCTGTTTCCAGCTACAACATTACCTGCTTCCAGCTCAGCTTCCAGCAGAGTACAGCTTCTCTTAAAGGGCCGGTGTCCTTTCTACACTTTACCACTCTCCACCGGTATTATTATTTCTCCGCTCTCAAGTTCTACATTTCAGTTCATATTTCATCGCTCCCAAGTTCATTTATTATTTAACTGGTTCCAGCCAGTATCCACTCCGTGCTAACAACAGTCTGGTTCCAGCCAGTATCCACAGCAGCCGTTTTATCTTCAGCAACCCAGCTTTTCCTGGAACACCAGCTGGCACAATCCTGGGTTATCTCCATTGCTACAGTCGGGCCTGGTAAGGACTTTCCATCTAGAAGATTATAAGAACTTTCTCACACTACCAGTGCCCTGTGGCTCCTGCCATCCTGTAGTACCCAGGAACTGTATTTATTCTTTGCTGACTTTTACGTTTTCTTTTACTGCTGCTGTGTTGCGGAGTTGTCATAATAAACATCATTGACTTTTATCCAAGTTGTCGTGGTCACGCCTTCGGGCAGTTATTATTCATGTTACTTACATGTCCAGGGGTCTGATACAACCTCCCAGGTTCCGGTACATCTCAGCCCCTACAACTGAGGCTGCCTCCCGTCAGCTCAGGCCCTCAGTTGTGACAGTAAGCACTGACCTAATGAATCCAGCCGGAGACCAGGATCAAGCGGCCAGGCCGATGCAAGAACTGGCAGCCCGACTAGAACATCAGGAGGCTGCACAGGGCCACATCATCCGCTGTCTCCAGGATCTCTCTACTCGGCTGGATGGGATTCAGACAACTCTCCGTGGATCAGGCGCGTCTGGTGCGTCAACCACAGTGACTCCAGCTATAACCCCACCCACCTTACCCATTTCTGCTCCACGTCTTCATCTTCCAACGCCAGCAAAATTTGACGGATCTCCAAGATTCTGCAGGGGATTTCTCAACCAGTGTGAGATTCAGTTTGAGCTACAACCTGGCAATTTTCCCAGTGACCGTACAAAAATTGCCTACATTATTTCTCTTCTCAGTGGCTCAGCCCTTGATTGGGCATCACCGTTATGGGAGAGGTCCGACACCCTGCTATCTTCCTACACTGCCTTCGTGTCAACATTCAGGCGCATCTTCGACGAGCCAGGCCGGGTAACCTCAGCTTCATCCGAGATTCTCCGTTTACGCCAGGGGTCACGTACTGTAGGACAATATCTGATACAGTTCCAGATCCTGGCATCCGAACTGGCATGGAACGACGAGGCCCTGTATGCTGCATTCTGGCATGGCTTATCTGAGCGTATTAAAGATGAGTTAGCTACCAGAGACTTACCTTCTAAGTTAGATGAGCTAATCTCACTCTGCACGAAAGTTGATTTACGTTTCAGAGAGAGAGCAACTGAGCGTGGAAGATCATCTGCTCCAAAATCTTCTGCTCCTCCTCCTCGTCAACTGTCACCATCTAAAGATGAGCCCATGCAACTTGGCCGTTCCCGTTTAACTCCTGCTGAGCGCCGAAGACGTCTCTCCGAGTCTCTCTGTCTCTATTGTGCAGCTCCGTCTCACACCATTAATGCCTGTCCCAAACGTCCGGGAAACTCCAAATCCTAGCTCGCCAAGGAGAGGGCCGGCTAGGAGTAATGATCTCCTCTCCATCTCCTCAAGATTGTAATCTCCCAGTCTCGCTTCAAGTTGCTCAACGTTATCGGAACGTCATTGCCCTCCTTGATTCCGGAGCAGCTGGGAACTTTATTACCGAAGCCTATGTTAAACGGTGGTCCCTACCCACCGAGAGACTTCCTTCGTCCATTTCTTTAACTGCCGTGGATGGCAGCAAAATTTTTGATGCAGTTATTTCTTTAAGGACTCTACCAGTTCGTCTGAGAGTGGGAGATCTTCATTCCGAACTTATTTCTTTTTTAGTGATTCCAAGAGCCACACATCCTGTGGTCCTGGGCCTTCCATGGCTCCGTCTTCACAATCCTACAATTGATTGGACGACTACGCAAATCCTGGCATGGGGTTCCTCCTGTGCTGAGACATGTTTGTTTAAAGTATTGCCTGTCTGTTCTTCCTCCCCCAGGTCGTCTGATGTTCCACCTCCTCCATATCAAGATTTCACGGATGTGTTCAGTAAAGCTTCTGCTGATATCCTTCCTCCTCATAGAGAATGGGACTGCCCGATTGATCTCGTTCCAGGGAAGGTTCCACCTCGAGGCCGAACTTATCCGTTGTCTCTGCCTGAGACGCATTCTATGGAGGAATATATTAAAGAGAACCTAGCAAAGGGGTTCATTCGACCTTCTTCTTCTCCAGCCGGCGCAGGCTTCTTTTTTGTAAAAAAGAAAGATGGTGGTCTGCGGCCGTGCATCGACTACAGAGGTTTGAACGACATTACCATCAAGAACCGTTATCCTTTACCCCTGATTACTGAGCTCTTTGACAGAGTTAGCGGAGCTACCATCTTTACAAAGCTGGACTTGAGAGGTGCATACAATCTCATCCGGATCCGTGAGGGTGACGAGTGGAAGACCGCCTTTAACACCCGTGACGGACATTATGAGTACCTCGTCATGCCCTTCGGATTGAGCAATGCTCCAGCTGTCTTCCAGCATTTTGTCAATGAGATCTTCAGAGACATTCTATACCGTCATGTCGTGGTCTATCTAGACGATATCCTCATTTTTGCCAACGATTTAGAGGAACATCGTTTTTGGGTTAAAGAGGTTCTGTCCCGTCTCCGTGTCAATCATCTCTATTGCAAATTAGAAAAATGCGTCTTTGAAGTCAAGTCCATTCTGTTTCGAGGGTACATTGTGTCCGGTTCCGGACTAGAGATGGATCCTCAGAAACTACAAGCAATCCAAAATTGGCCGGTACCCTTAACCCTCAAAGGGGTCCAGAGGTTCTTAGGGTTCGCCAACTATTACCGAAAGTTTATACGAGACTTTTCCACCATTGTGGCGCCTATTACTGCTTTCACTAAGAAGGGTGCTAACCCGTCCAAGTGGTCTGAAGAAGCCATGCAAGCATTTCATCTTTTAAAACAAAGGTTCATCTCTGCGCCTGTTCTGAAACAGCCTGACATCGACTCTCCTTTCATCTTAGAGGTGGATGCCTCCTCCGTTGGAGTAGGAGCGGTGTTATCTCAGAGGGCTAAAGATGGCCATTTACACCCTTGCAGTTTCTTCTCCCGGAAGTTCTCCCCAGCTGAGCGCAACTATGCCATTGGCGACCAGGAGTTGCTAGCCATCAAGCTCGCTCTAGAAGAGTGGAGGTATCTGTTGGAGGGAGCTTCTCATTCAATCACCATACTTACAGACCACAAGAACCTTTTATATCTGAAAGGCGCACAATGTCTCAACCCTCGTCAGGCCAGATGGGCACTTTTCTTTTCCAGGTTCGACTTTAAACTCCAGTTCTGTCCGGGCTCTCAGAATCGCAAGGCTGATGCCCTTTCCCGCTCATGGGAGCAAGAAAATGAGTCAGAGTCTTCAGACAAGCATCCTATTATAAATCCGTTGGCATTCTCCACGGTAGGGATGGACTCTACGCCCCCATCAGGGAAAAGTTTTGTGAAACCGATGCTAAGGAAGAAGCTCATGCATTGGGCCCATGCTTCCCGTTTTGCCGGACATACAGGTATCCAAAAAAACCTGGAGTTTATCTCTAGGTCCTATTGGTGGCCAACTCTGAAAAAGGACGTCTTGGAGTTTATTGCATCTTGCCCAAAGTGTGCTCAACATAAGGTATCCCGCCAGTCGCCTGCGGGGCAACTGGTTCCACTATCTGTTCCCCGTCGACCTTGGACCCATTTGTCGATGGATTTTATTACAGATTTACCCATGTGCAACAAGTTCAATACCATCTGGGTGGTAGTTGACCGGTTCACCAAGATGGCACACTTCATTCCTCTCACCGGTCTTCCGTCAGCTTCCAAGTTGGCTCAAGTATTCATACAAGAGATCTTCCGACTCCACGGTCTTCCTGAAGAAATTATCTCAGATCGAGGAGTTCAATTCACAGCCAAATTCTGGCAAAGTTTATGTCAAGTCCTCCAAGTCAAGCTAAAGTTTTCCACGGCTTACCATCCTCAGACCAATGGTCAAACCGAGAGGGTGAATCAGGACTTGGAGGCCTTCCTCCGCATCTATGTGTCCTCCTCTCAAGATGACTGGGTTCAATTACTTCCCTGGGCCGAGTTCTGTCATAACAACCAGTATCATTCTTCATCTGCTTCAACACCATTCTTCACTAACTTTGGATTCCACCCTAAAGTCCCTGAGTTCCAACCGCTTCCAGCAACTTCTGTTCCCGCAGTGGATATCACCTTGCATCAGTTTGCCAATATCTGGAAGAGCGTACGATCAGCTCTGCTCAAGGCATCGTTCAGGTACAAGAAGTTTGCGGATAAGAAGCGTCGAGCAGTTCCTGCTCTCAAGGTGGGTGATCGGGTATGGTTATCCACGAAGAATTTGAGGTTAAGAGTTCCCAGTATGAAGTTTGCACCTCGCTATATCGGTCCTTTCAAGATTGAACAAGTCATCAATCCTGTTGCTTACAGACTCCAGTTGCCTCCCTTCTTAAAAATACCCAGGACATTCCATGTTTCCCTGTTGAAACCGCTGATCTTGAATCGGTTTCATTCCTCACTTCCTCCAACTCCGAAAGTCCAAACTCAACGAGGCGTTGAGTATGAAGTGGCCAAGATCCTGGACTCACGTCACCGTTACGGTCAACTACAATATCTTATTGACTGGAAGGGTTATGGTCCTGAGGAACGTTCATGGACCAATGCTTCTGATGTCCATGCTCCTGCCTTGGTCCGGAGATTCCATTCCAAGTTTCCTCAAAAGCCAAAGAAGTGTCCTGGGGCCACTCCTAAAGGGGGGGGTGCTGTCACGATCCGGGTATCTGGACGCCATTTCTTACCCATCAGATGCCTCCTAAGGCTGGCTCAGCGCTCCAGGACCGGATCCCATCTGTTATCCTGATGTGTACATTCCTGTATCCTCTCCTGTCACTCTGGGACGCTGTCACAGTAAACGCCATATTACACCTGGCATGGCGTCTCCCGCGGCCTCCGCCGCCGTCCCTGCTCTTCTGCATGCAGAGTGTCTGAGTGGCGATTACGTCAGCCGCGGCCTCCGCTGTGTCCGCGTGGTTGGATGTGCATCTGTCAGCCTGGCGCCTCCTGTCTCCGGTGGCCGGCGCCGCCATTACTGTTTTCATTACCACATGGATTACAAACCAAACTTCCCTCCAAGTGTCTGCATGGGCGCAGCCATCTTGGATTCTGTCAGCTGATCATTTCCACCAATCTGTTCTCAGTATTGATAATCTGCATAATTGCCTAGCCAATCCCTTCCTTGCTGCAGGTATAAATACACTGTGCCTGAGCAAGGAAGGCGTCAGTGCTTTGGTTGTCAAACCTAGTTCCTGTTTGTCTCTCTCCTGTGATTGTCTTCCAGGTTCCAGCTCCTGTCTCAAGACTTCCACCATAGAGACCCGCACCAGCATTCCACCTGCGGTGTAGCCTGACTCTCCAATCCATTGTGGATTCATCTGTTTCCAGCTACAACATTACCTGCTTCCAGCTCAGCTTCCAGCAGAGTACAGCTTCTCTTAAAGGGCCGGTGTCCTTTCTACACTTTACCACTCTCCACCGGTATTATTATTTCTCCGCTCTCAAGTTCTACATTTCAGTTCATATTTCATCGCTCCCAAGTTCATTTATTATTTAACTGGTTCCAGCCAGTATCCACTCCGTGCTAACAACAGTCTGGTTCCAGCCAGTATCCACAGCAGCCGTTTTATCTTCAGCAACCCAGCTTTTCCTGGAACACCAGCTGGCACAATCCTGGGTTATCTCCATTGCTACAGTCGGGCCTGGTAAGGACTTTCCATCTAGAAGATTATAAGAACTTTCTCACACTACCAGTGCCCTGTGGCTCCTGCCATCCTGTAGTACCCAGGAACTGTATTTATTCTTTGCTGACTTTTACGTTTTCTTTTACTGCTGCTGTGTTGCGGAGTTGTCATAATAAACATCATTGACTTTTATCCAAGTTGTCGTGGTCACGCCTTCGGGCAGTTATTATTCATGTTACTTACATGTCCAGGGGTCTGATACAACCTCCCAGGTTCCGGTACATCTCAGCCCCTACAACTGAGGCTGCCTCCCGTCAGCTCAGGCCCTCAGTTGTGACACTACCCTTCTCACCAAGGGTACCTCAGGTTTGTAGTACAAAACTGTCATTATCAGTTTCAGACGCTGCCGTTTGGGTTGTCCACGGCACCTCGGGTCTTTACCAAGGTAATGGCCGAAATGATGATTCTTCTTCGAAGAAAAGGCGTTTTAATTATCCCTTACTTGGACGATCTCCTGATAAGGGCAAGGTCCAGGGAACAGTTAGAAGTCGGAGTAGCACTATCTCAGTTAGTGTTACGTCAGCACGGGTGGATTCTAAATATTCCAAAATCGCAGCTGATTCCAACGACACGTCTCCTGTTCCTAGGAATGATTCTGGACACAGTCCAGAAAAAGGTGTTTCTCCCAGAGGAGAAGGCCAGGGAGTTATCCGAGCTAGTCAGGAATCTCCTAAAACCAGGCCAGGTGTCAGTGCATCAGTGCACGAGGGTCCTGGGAAAAATGGTGGCTTCTTACGAAGCGATTCCATTCGGAAGATTCCATGCAAGAACGTTTCAGTGGGATCTTCTGGACAAATGGTCCGGATCGCATCTTCAGATGCATCAGCGGATAACCCTGTCGCCAAGGACAAGGGTGTCTCTTCTGTGGTGGCTGCAGAGTGCTCATCTACTAGAGGGCCGCAGATTCGGCATTCAGGATTGGATCCTGGTGACCACAGATGCCAGCCTGAGAGGCTGGGGAGCAGTCACACAGGGACAAAATTTCCAGGGCTTGTGGTCAAGCATGGAAACATCTCTTCATATAAACATTCTGGAACTAAGGGCCATTTACAATGCCCTAAGTCAAGCAAAACCCCTGCTTCAGGGTCAGGCGGTATTGATCCAATCGGACAACATCACGTCAGTCGCCCACGTAAACAGACAGGGCGGCACGAGAAGCAGGAGGGCGATGGCAGAAGCTGCAAGGATTCTTCGCTGGGCGGAGAATCATGTGATAGCACTGTCAGCAGTGTTCATTCCGGGAGTGGACAACTGGGAAGCGGACTTCCTCAGCAGACACGACCTTCACCCGGGGGAGTGGGGACTTCCTCCAGAAGACTTCCAAGAGATGGTAAACCGTTGGGAAAAACCAAAGGTGGACATGATGGCGTCCCGTCTCAACAAAAAACTAGACAGATATTGCGCCAGGTCAAGGGACCCTCAGGCAATAGCGGTGGACGCTCTGGTAACACCATGGGTGTACCAGTCAGTGTATGTGTTCCCTCCTCTGCCTCTCATACCAAAAGTACTGAGAATCATAAAAAGGAGAGGAGTAAGAACTATACTCGTGGTTCCGGATTGGCCAAGAAGGACTTGGTACCCGGAACTTCAAGAGATGCTCACGGAGGACCCGTGGCCTCTACCTCTAAGAAAGGACCTGCTCCAGCAGGGACCTTGTCTGTTCCAAGACTTACCGCGGCTGCGTTTGACGGCATGGCGGTTGAACGCCGGATCCTGAAGGAAAAAGGCATTCCAGAAGAAGTCATCCCTACCCTGATAAAGGCCTGGAAGGATGTAACCGCAAAACATTATCACCGCATTTGGCGAAAATATGTTGCGTGGTGTGAGGCCAAAGAGGCCCCTACAGAGGAATTTCAACTGGGTCGCTTCCTACATTTCCTGCAAACAGGACTGTCTGTGGGCCTAAAATTAGGGTCCATTAAGGTTCAAATTTCGGCCCTGTCGATTTTCTTCCAAAAAGAACTGGCTTCAGTGCCTGAAGTCCAGACGTTTGTCAAAGGGGTACTGCATATACAGCCTCCTTTTGTGCCCCCGGTGGCACCTTGGGATCTCAATGTGGTTTTGGGGTTCCTAAAATCACATTGGTTTGAACCACTCACCACTGTGGAATTAAAATATCTCACATGGAAGGTGGTAATGCTGTAAGCCCTGGCTTCAGCCAGGCGTGTCTCAGAATTGGCGGCTTTATCTTATAAAAGCCCTTACCTGATTTTTCACACGGATAAGGCAGAATTGAGGACTCGTCCTCAATTTCTCCCAAAGGTGGTTTCAGCGTTTCACGTGAACCAGCCTATTGTGGTGCCTGCGGCTACTAGGGACTTGGAGGACTCCAAGTTACTGGACGTAGTCAGGGCCCTGAAAATATATATTTCCAGGACGGCTGGAGTCAGGAAATCTGACTCGCTGTTTATCCTGTATGCACCCAACAAGCTGGGTGCTCCTGCTTCTAAGCAGACGATTGCTCGTTGGATTTGTAGAACAATTCAGCTTGCACATTCTGTGGCAGGCCTGTCACAGCCAAAATCTGTAAAAGCCCATTCCACAAGGAAGGTGGGCTCATCTTGGGCGGCTGCCCGAGGGGTCTCGGCTTTACAACTTTGCCGAGCAGCTACTTGGTCAGGGGCAAACACGTTTGCTAAATTCTACAAATTTGATACCCTGGCTGAGGAGGACCTGGAGTTCTCTCATTCGGTGCTGCAGAGTCATCCGCACTCTCCCGCCCGTTTGGGAGCTTTGGTATAATCCCCATGGTCCTTACGGAGTCCCAGCATCCACTTAGGACGTCAGAGAAAATAAGAATTTACTTACCGATAATTCTATTTCTCATAGTCCGTAGTGGATGCTGGGCGCCCATCCCAAGTGCGGATTGTCTGCAATACTTGTATATAGTTATTGTTACAAAATTCGGGTTATTATTGTTGTGAGCCATCTTTTCAGAGGCTCCTTCGTTTATCATACTGTTAACTGGGTTCAGATCACAGGTTGTACGGTGTGATTGGTGTGGCTGGTATGAGTCTTACCCGGGATTCAATATCCTTCCTTATTATGTACGCTCGTCCGGGCACAGTATCCTAACTGAGGCTTGGAGGAGGGTCATAGGGGGAGGAGCCAGTGCACACCAGCTAGTTCAAGCTTTTATTTTTGTGCCCAGTCTCCTGCGGAGCCGCTATTCCCCATGGTCCTTACGGAGTCCCAGCATCCACTACGGACTATGAGAAATAGAATTATCGGTAAGTAAATTCTTATTATGTTAAAGGTGCTCCGTTCTGTATGACAGTAAGCCGTATTGTTTCACATTACTTGCACAGACATATGATATGTTATTATAAGATCTTTAAAGTGCATATCCATACAGCTTTTATTTATTGTGGGTAATAGAACAGTTATTCCTTTTATATAATAATAAAGGTACTCAATTTTGCATAGCAATCACCCCTATTTATGACCGCACCAAATATACACACATATGTAACATATTGTAGATTACTTTATATCACATTTGCCATATAGCTTTTGTTTGTATTGGAACAGTGTTTATTATTGTGTTTAGCACATGTATTTTCTTTTGTCCCTATATGTGGTAACGCAGTGCATTTATACTACCTACACACTGTACTAAATAAACCAGAGACCATATTTCTCCCCTCATGTATTGCCGCTAGCACACAGTATACCAAATTTACGGAACCACCACACTTATTTAACTCTATGGAGCCCTAATGCGGCATTGCCTTTCGGCTCCCTCACACTGTGTATAACAGCGTGTGTTAGCGGGAAGCCGCTGGCCACGGCTCTCCTGTATGAGACCACCCGCGTGGCTTGGTGATCTAAGTGGGAGCCGTCTCTAGTTTGGAGTGTGGAGTGCGGGAGGATTTCTATTGATGTAATATTATTGCAGTTTGTATACAGAAAATAAGATTTTATTCACCGGTAAATCTATTTCTCGTAGTCCGTAGTGGATGCTGGGTACTCCGTAAGGACCATGGGGAATAGACAGGCTCCGCAGGAGACTGGGCACTCTTTAAAGAAAGATTAGGTACTACATCTGGTGTGCACTGGCTCCTCCCTCTATGCCCCTCCTCCAGACCTCAGTTAGGGAAACTGTGCCCGGAAGAGCTGACATACTAGGAAAGGATTTGGAATCCAGGGTAAGACTCATACCAGCCACACCAATCACACCGTACAACTCGTGATAACTATACCCAGTTAACAGTATGAACAACAAAACTGAGCCTCATTAAACAGATGGCTCAGAACAAAAAACCCTATAGTTAAGCAATAACTATATACAAGTATTGCAGAAATCCGCACTTGGGACGGGCTCCCAGCATCCACTACGGACTACGAGAAATAGATTTACCGGTGAGTAAAATCTTATTTTCTCTGACGTCCTAGTGGATGCTGGGTACTCCGTAAGGACCATGGGGATTATACCAAAGCTCCCAAACGTGGGGGAGAGTGCGGATGACTCTGCAGCACCGAATGAGCAAACTCAAGGTCCTCCTCAGCCAGGGTATCAAACTTGTAGAATTTTGCAAACGTGTTTGATCCCGACCAGGTAGCAGCTCGGCAAAGTTGTAAAGCCGAGACCCAGGGGCGGATCCAGAAGAAAATGATAGGGGGGGCACCATGGAAGGGGCAAGTACATTTGCGTGCGGCTTCGGTGCATGTGAGGTGGCGCTTCTTATACAATGCCCACAGTTGTAGCGCTCATTATGCAATGTCCACTGTACTGGTAGTGCCCCTTATATAGACCCCATAGTAGTGGTGTCCCTTATGCAATGCCCGTATTGCCCCCAGTAGTAATGTTGCCTGTAGTAATGCCCCCAGTCATTATGCCCCCAGTGGTAATGCCCCTGCAGTTATGACCCCAGTAGTTTAGCCACCAGTAGTAATGCCCCCCTATAGTTTGCCCCATTGTAGTTTAGCCCCTGTAGTTATGCCCCCCTTATAGTTTAGCCACCAGTAGTAATGCCCCCCTGTAGTTTGCCCCATTGCAGTTTAGCCCCTGTAGTTATGCCCCCCTTATAGTTTAGCCTCCAGTAGTAATGCCCCCAATAGTTTGGCCCCTGTAGTTATGCCCCCAGTAGTTTGGCTCCCCCTGTAGTTTAGCCCCCAAGTAGTAATGCCCCTGTAGTTTAGCCCCCAAGTAGTAATGCCCCCTGTAGGTGCCCCCCAGTAATAATGCCCCCAGTAGCTGCCCCCCCCAGTAATAATGCCCCCAGTAGCTGCCCCCCCAGTAGTGATGCCCCCAGTTATAATGCCCCCAGTAGTAATGCCCCCCCTCAGTAGTAATGCCCCTTGTTGATGCCCCCCCCCCCCAGTAGTAATGCCCCTTTTTTGCCCCCCCCCCCAGTAGTAATGTCCCCCCGTAGTTTCCCCCAGGAAACTGCACTAAGGAAGAAAAAAACATAATACTTACCGAGCCCCGTTCCCGCGCCGCTGCAGTCCTCCTTCTGGCTGGCGTCCTCTCCTCAGCACTATGAGAGAGACGTCATGACTGACGTCTCTCCCATAGCGCACGGCGCAGTGACAACGCCGGAAGCCGGAGCTCAGTACTGAGCTCCTGCCTCCGGCTACCGCTGTGCAGGGAGACGGGCGCCCGCTGGTAACACAATCTCAGCGGGCGCTCGTCATATCCCTGTGCGGCGCCGACGCCGCGGGGGGGGGACGGGGGACGGGGGGGGGAAGCCACAAATGACAGGGGGGGCACGGGCCCGAGTGCCCCCCCCCTGGATCCGCCACTGCCGAGACCCCTCGGGCAGCCGTCCAAGCAGAGTCCACCTTCCTCGTGGAATGGGCTTTGACTGATTTAGGATGCGGCAGTCCAGCCGCAGAATGTGCAAGTTGAATCGTGCTACAGATCCAACGAGCAATAGTCTGCTTAGAAGCAGGAGCACCCAGCTTGTTGGGTGCATGCAGGATAAACAGCGAGTCAGTTTTTCTGACTCTAGCCGTCCTGGAAACATATATTTTCAGGGCCCGGACTACATCCAGCAACTTGGAAGCCTCCAAGTCCCTAGTAGCCGCAGGCACCACAATAGGTTGGTTCAAATGAAACGCTGATACCACCTTAGGGAGAAATTGGGGACGAGTCCTCAATTCTGCCCTGTCCATATGGAAGATCAGATAGGGGCTTTTACATGACAAAGCCGCCAATTCTGACACACGCCTAGCCGAAGCCAAGGCCAAAAGCATGACCACTTTCCACGTGAGATATTTCAACTCCACGGTCTGAAGTGGCTCAAACCAATGTGATTTTAGGAAATCCAACACAACGTTGAGATCCCAAGGTGCCACTGGAGGCACAAAAGGGGGCTGAATATGCAGCACTCCCTTAACAAACGTCTGAACATCAGGCAGTGAAGCCAGTTCTTTTTGAAAGAAAATAGACAGGGCCGAAATCTGGACTTTAATGGATCCCAATTTTAGGCCCATAGTCACTTCTGACTGTAGGAAGTACAGAAATCGACCCAGCTGAAATTCTTCTGTTGGGGCCTTCAAAGCCTCACACCAAGCAACATATTTTCGCCATATGCGGTGATAATGTTTTGCCATCACATCCTTCCTAGCTTTTATCAGCGTAGGAATGACTTCAACCGGAATGCCCTTTTCCATCAGGATCCGGCGTTCAACCGCCATGCCGTCAAACGCAGCCACGGTAAGTCTTGGAACAGACAGGGCCCCTGCTGTAGCAGGTCCTGTTGGAGCGGCAGAGGCCAAGGGTCCTCTGAGATCATTTCTTGTAGTTCCGGGTACCAAGTCCTTCTTGGCCAATCCGGAACGATGAGTATAGTTCTTACTCCTCTCTTTCTTATTATCCTCAGTACCTTTGGTATGAGAGGAAGAGGAAGGAACACATAAACCGACTGGTACACCCACGGTGTCACTAGAGCGTCCACAGCTATCGCCTGAGGGTCTCTTGACCTGGCGCAATATCTTTTTAGCTTTTTGTTGAGGCGGGACGCCATCATGTCCACCTGTGGCCTTTCCCAACGATTTACAATCAGCTGGAAGACTTCTGGATGAAGTCCCCACTCTCCCGGGTGGAGGTCGTGCCTGCTGAGGAAGTCTGCTTCCCAGTTGTCCACTCCCGGAATAAACACTGCTGACAGTGCTATCACGTGATTTTCCGCCCATCGGAGAATCCTTGTGGCTTCTGCCATCACCATCCTGCTTCTTGTGCCGCCCTGTCGGTTTACATGGGCGACCGCCGTGATGTTGTCTGACTGAATCAGCACCGGCTGGTTTTGAAGCAGGGGTTTTGCCTGACTTAGGGCATTGTAAATGGCCCTTAGTTCCAGAATATTTATGTGTAGGGAAGTCTCCTGACTCGACCATTGTCCTTGGAAGTTTCTTCCCTGAGTGACTGCTCCCCAACCTCGGAGGCTTGCATCCGTGGTCACCAGGACCCAGTCCTGTATGCCGAATCTGCGGCCCTCAAGAAGATGAGCACTCTGCAGCCACCACAGCAGAGACACCCTGGCCCTCGGGGACAGGGTGATCAGCCGATGCATCTGAAGATGCGATCCGGACCACTTGTCTAACAGATCCCACTGAAAGATCCTTGCATGGAACCTGCCGAAGGGAATTGCTTCGTAAGAAGCTACCATCTTTCCCAGGACTCGCGTGCAGTGATGCACCGACACCTGTTTTGGTTTCAGGAGGTCTCTGACCAGAGATGACAACTCCTTGGCCTTCTCCTCCGGGAGAAACACCTTCTTCTGTTCTGTGTCCAGAATCATACACAGGAACAGCAGACGCGTCGTAGGAACCAGCTGCGACTTTGGGATATTCAGAATCCAGCCGTGCTGTTGTAGCACTTCCTGAGATAGTGCTACTCCGACCAACAACTGCTCCATGGACCTCGCCTTTATAAGGAGATCGTCCAAGTACGGGATAATTATAACTCCCTTCTTTCGAAGGAGTATCATCATTTCGGCCATTACTTTGGTAAATACCCTCGGTGCCGTGGACAGACCAAACGGCAACGTCTGGAATTGGTAATGGCAGTCCTGTACCACAAAACGGAGGTACACCTGGTGAGGTGGGTAAATGGGGACATGTAGGTAAGCATCCTTGATGTCCAGTGATACCATATAATCCCCCTCTTCCAGGCTTGCAATAACCGCCCTGAGCGATTCCATTTTGAACTTGAACTTCCTTATGTAAGTGTTCAAGGATTTCAAATTTAGAATGGGTCTCACCGAACAGTCTGGTTTCGGTACCACAAACATTGTGGAATAGTTACCCCGTCCCTGTTGAAGGAGGGGAACTTTGATTATCACCTGCTGGAGGTACAGCTTGTGAATTGCCGCCAGTACTACCTCCCTGTCCTGGGGAGTAGCTGGCAAGGCTGATTTGAGGTAACGGCGAGGGGGAGACGTCTCGAACTCCAGCTTGTATCCCTTGAGATACCACTTGTAGAATCCAGAGATCCACCTGTGAGCGAACCCACCGGTCGCTGAAGTTCCGGAGACGGGCCCCCACCGCACCTGGCTCCACATGTGGAGCCCCAGCGTCATGCGGTGGACTTAGTGGAAGCAGAGGAGGATTTTTGTTCCTGGGAACTGGCTGTATGGTGCAGCTTTTTTGATCTACCCCTGCCTCTGGGCAGAAAGGACGCGCCTCTAACCCGCTTGCCTTTCTGAGGCCGAAAGGACTGTACTTGATAATACGGTGCTTTCTTAGGCTGTGAATGAACCTGAGGTAAAAAAGTCGACTTCCCAGCTGTTGCTGTGGATACGAGGTCCGAGAGACCGTCCCCAAACAATTCCTCACCCTTATAAGGCAAAATTTCCATGTGCCTTTTAGAATCAGCATCACCTGTCCACTGCCGAGTCCATAATACTCTCCTGGCAGAAATGGACATTGCATTAATTCTAGATGCCAGCCGGCAAATGTCCCTCTGTGCATCTCTCATATATAAGACTACGTCTTTAATATGCTCTATGGTTAGCAATATAGTGTCCCTGTCAAGGGAATCAATGTTATCAGACAGGGAATCAGACCACGCTGCTGCAGCACTACACATCCATGCTGAAGCAATAGCAGGTCTCAGTATAGTACCTGAGTGTGTATACACAGACTTCAGGATAGCCTCCTGCTTTCTATCTGCAGGCTCCTTTAAGGCGGCCGTATCCTGAGAAGGCAGTGCCATCTTTTTTGATAAGCGTGTGAGCGCCTTGTCCACTTTAGGGGATGTCTTCCAGCGTAACCTATCCGTTGGCGGGAAAGGGTACGCCATTAGTAACCGCTTAGAAATTACTAGTTTCTTATCTGGGGAACCCCACGCTTCTTCACACAATTCATTTAACTCATCAGATGGGGGAAAAGTCACTGGCTGCTTTTTCTCCCCAAACATAATACCCTTTTTTGTGATAACCAGGTTAATGTCAGAAATGTGCAACACATTTTTCATTGCCGTAATCATGCATCGGATGGCCCTAGTGGATTGTACATTTGTCTCATCCTCGTCGACACTGGAGTCAGACTCCGTGTCGACATCTGTGTCTGCCATCTGAGGTAGCGGGCGTTTTTGAGCCCCTGACGGCCTCGGAGATGCCTGGGCAGGCGCGGGCTGAGATGCCGGCTGTCCCAAAGCTGCGTCATCGAACCTTTTATGCAAGGAGTTGACACTGTCGGTTAATACCTTCCACATATCCATCCACTCAGGTGTTGGCCCCGCAGGGAGCGACATCACACTTATTGACACCTGCTCCGCCTCCACGTAAGCGTCCTCATCAAACATGTCGACACAGCCGTACCGACACACCGCACACAGGGAATGCTCTGACTGAGGACAGGACCCCACAAAGTCCTTTGGGGAGACAGAGAGAGAGTATGCCAGCACACACCAGAGCGCTATATAACAGAGGGATATACACTATACACAAAGTGAATTTCCCCCTATAGCTGCTTATATCACAATTTGTGCATAAATTTATGTGCCCCCCCCTCTCTTTTTTACCATTTCTGTAGTGTATACTGCAGGGGAGAGCCTGGGGAGCGTCCTTCCAGCGGAGCTGTGAAGAGAAAATGGCGCTGGCTGTGCTGAGGAAGATAGCCCCGCCCCTTCAGCGGCGGGCTTCTCCCGCTTTTTATAATGTTAATGGCCGGGGTTTTTGCACATATACAGTGTTATACACTGTATTATGTGCTTTTTTGTGCCAAAGGTATACTAATTGCAGCCCAGGACCACCCCCCCCCCCCACCCCCCCAGCGCCCTGCACCCACCAGTGACCGGAGCGTGTGGTGTGCTGTGGGAGCAATGGCGCACAGCTGCAGTGCTGTGCGCTACCTTATTGAAGACCGGAGTCTTCAGCCGCCGATTTTCTCCGGTTTCTTTTGTCTTCTGGCTCTGCAAGGGGGACGGCGGCGCGGCTCTGGGAACGGACGATCGAGGTCGGGCCCTGTGTTCGATCCCTCTGGAGCTAATGGTGTCCAGTAGCCTTAGAAGCACAAGCTAGCTGCAAGCAGGTAGGTTTGCTTCTCTCCCCTAAGTCCCACGTAGCAGTGAGTCTGTTGCCAGCAGATCTCACTGAAAATAAAAAACCTAACAAATACTTTCTTTATAGTGAACTCAGGAGAGCCCACTAAGTGCATCCAGCTCAGGCCGGGCACAGATTCTAACTGAGGTCTGGAGGAGGGGCATAGAGGGAGGAGCCAGTGCACACCAGATGTAGTACCTAATCTTTCTTTAAAGAGTGCCCAGTCTCCTGCGGAGCCCGTCTATTCCCCATGGTCCTTACGGAGTACCCAGCATCCACTAGGACGTCAGAGAAATACCATTTTTAAGATTTTTGTCCATGACCCCTGTGCTAGATGTAATTACATTATATTCTATTATGTATTACATTTCAGCTATTGTTTCTGCACAGACAAGTCATACTATTTATGCTTTAGTTTCACTTTCAGATGTAGAAACACCAGGTGTTTATTTCACAGTAAGCACAGCTGGAGTGGTCATTCTGGCAGTGCAGGCACTATTACTGAGATTGTGTAGTACACACAGACATGAGCGGCAGCTGGAGTGGTCACACTGGCAGTGCAGGCACTATTACTGAGACTGTGTATTACACACAGACATGAGCTGCAGCTGGAGTTGTCACTCTGGCAGTGCAGGCAGCCAGGCACTATTACTGAGCAGCAGCTGGTGTGGTCACACTGGCAGTGCAGGCACTTTCACTGAGACTGTGTAGTACACACAGACATGAGCGGCAGCTGGAGTGGTCACTCTGGCAGTGCAGGCACTATTACGGAGCAGCAGCTGGAGTGGTCACTCTGGCAGTGCAGGCACTATTTTTGAGACTATGTAGTACGCAGACATGAGCGGCAGCTGGAGTGGTCACTGCGGCAGTGCAGGCACTATTACTGAGACTGTGTAGTACACACAGACATGAGCGGCAGCTGGAGTGGTCACTCTGGCAGTGCAGGCACTATTACTGAGCAGCAGCTGGAGTGGTCATTCTGGCAGTGCAGGCACTATTACCGAGACTGTGTAGTACACACAGACATGAGCTGCAGCTGGAGTGGTCATTCTGGCAGTGCAGGCACTATTACCGAGACTGTATAGTACACACAGACATGAGCTGCAGCTGGAGTGGTCACTCTGGCAGTGCAGGCACTAGAACGGAGACTGTGTAGTACACACAGACATGAGCGGCAGCTGGAGTGGTCACTCTGGCAGTGCAGGCACTATTACTGAGCAGCAGCTGGAGTGGTCATTCTGGCAGTGCAGGCACTATTACCGAGACTGTGTAGTACACACAGACATGAGCGGCAGCTGGAGTGGTCACTCTGGCAGTGCAGGCACTATTACTGAGCAGCAGCTGGAGTGGTCATTCTGGCAGTGCAGGCAATATTACTGAGCGGCAGCAGGAGTGGTTACGCTGGCAGTGAAGCACTATTACTGAGACTATAGTACGCACAGACATGAACGGCAGCTGGAGTGGTCACTCTGGCAGTGCAGGCACTATTACTGAGACTGTGTAGTACACACAGACATGAGCAGCAGCTGGAGTGGTTACGCTGGCAGTGCAGGCACTATTACTGAGATTGTGTAGTACACACAGACATGAGCGGCAGCTGGAGTGGTCACTCTGGCAGTGCAGGCACTATTACGGAGCAGCAGCTGGAGTGGTCACTCTGGCAGTGCAGGCACTATTTTTGAGACTATGTAGTACGCAGACATGAGCGGCAGCTGGAGTGGTCACTGCGGCAGTGCAGGCACTATTACTGAGACTGTGTAGTACACACAGACATGAGCGGCAGCTGGAGTGGTCACTCTGGCAGTGCAGGCACTATTACGGAGCAGCAGCTGGAGTGGTCACTCTGGCAGTGCAGGCACTATTTTTGAGACTATGTAGTACGCAGACATGAGCGGCAGCTGGAGTGGTCACTGCGGCAGTGCAGGCACTATTACTGAGACTGTGTAGTACACACAGACATGAGCGGCAGCTGGAGTGGTCACTCTGGCAGTGCAGGCACTATTACTGAGCAGCAGCTGGAGTGGTCATTCTGGCAGTGCAGGCACTATTACCGAGACTGTGTAGTACACACAGACATGAGCTGCAGCTGGAGTGGTCACTCTGGCAGTGCAGGCACTATTACGGAGACTGTGTAGTACACACAGACATGAGCGGCAGCTGGAGTGGTCACTCTGGCAGTGCAGGCACTATTACTGAGCAGCAGCTGGAGTGGTCATTCTGGCAGTGCAGGCACTATTACCGAGACTGTGTAGTACACACAGACATGAGCTGCAGCTGGAGTGGTCACTCTGGCAGTGCAGGCACTATTACGGAGACTGTGTAGTACACACAGACATGAGCGGCAGCTGGAGTGGTCACTCTGGCAGTGCAGGCACTATTACTGAGCAGCAGCTGGAGTGGTCAGTCTGGCAGTGCAGGCAATATTACTGAGCGGCAGCAGGAGTGGTTACGCTGGCAGTGAAGCACTATTACTGAGACTGTAGTACGCACAGACATGAACGGCAGCTGGAATGGTCACTCTGGCAGTGCAGGCACTATTACTGAGATTGTGTAGTACACACAGACATGAGCGGCAGCTGGAGTGGTCACTCTGGCAGTGCAGGCACTATTACTGAGACTGTGTAGTACACACAGACATGAGCTGCAGCTGGAGTGGTCACTCTGGCAGTGCAGGCACTGAGACTGTGTAGTACACACAGACGAGCTGCAGCTGGAGTGGTCACACTGGCAGTGCAGGCACTATTACTGAGACTGTGTATTACACACAGACATGAGCTGCAGCTGGAGTGGTCACTCTGGCAGTGCAGGCACTATTACTGAGCAGCAGCTGGAGTGGTCACACTGGCAGTGCAGGCACTTTCACTGAGACTGTAGTACACACAGACATGAGCGGCAGCTGGAGTGGTCACTCTGGCAGTGCAGGCACTATTACGGAGCAGCAGCTGGAGTGGTCACTCTGGCAGTGCAGGCACTATTTTTGAGACTATGTAGTACGCAGACATGAGCGGCAGCTGGAGTGGTCACTGCGGCAGTGCAGGCACTATTACTGAGACTGTGTAGTACACACAGACATGAGCGGCAGCTGGAGTGGTCACTCTGGCAGTGCAGGCACTATTACTGAGACTGTGTAGTACACACAGACATGAGCTGCAGCTGGAATGGTCACACTGGCAGTGCAGGCACTATTACCGAGACTGTGTAGTACACACAGACATGAGCTGCAGCTGGAATGGTCACACTGGCAGTGCAGGCACTATTACCGAGACTGTGTAGTACACACAGACATGAGCTGCAGCTGGAGTGGTCACTCTGGCAGTGCAGGCACTATTACTGAGCAGCAGCTGGAGTGGTCATTCTGGCAGTGCAGGCACTATTACCGAGACTGTGTAGTACACACAGACATGAGCGGCAGCTGGAGTGGTCACTCTGGCAGTGCAGGCACTATTACGGAGACTGTGTAGTACACACAGACATGAGCGGGCAGCTGGAGTGGTCACTCTGGCAGTGCAGGCACTAATTATTGAGACTGTGTAGTAACCACAGACATGAGCGGCAGCAGGAGTGGTTACGCTGGCAGTGAAGCACTATTACTGAGACTGTAGTACGCACAGACATGAACGGCAGCTGGAGTGGTCACTCTGGCAGTGCAGGCACTATTACTGAGATTGTGTAGTACACACAGACATGAGCGGCAGCTGGAGTGGTCACTCTGGCAGTGCAGGCACTATTACTGAGCAGCAGCTGGAGTGGTCATTCTGGCAGTGCAGGCACTATTACCGAGACTGTGTAGTACACACAGACATGAGCTGCAGCTGGAGTGGTCACACTGGCAGTGCAGGCACTATTATTAAGACTGTGTAGTACACACAGACATGAGCGGCAGCTGGAGTGGTTACGCTGACAGTGCAGGCACTATTACTGAGACTGTAGTACGCACAGACATGAACGGCAGCTGGAGTGGTCACTCTGGCAGTGCAGGCACTATTACTGAGATTGTGTAGTACACACAGACATGAGCGGCAGCTGGAGTGGTCACTCTGGCAGTGCAGGCACTATTACTGAGCAGCAGCTGGAGTGGTCATTCTGGCAGTGCAGGCACTATTACCGAGACTGTGTAGTACACACAGACATGAGCTGCAGCTGGAGTGGTCACACTAGCAGTGCAGGCACTATTACTGAGATTGTGTAGTACACACAGACATGAGCGGCAGCTGGAGTGGTCACTCTGGCAGTGCTGGCACTACTACTGAGCGGAAGCTGGAGTGGTCACTCTGGCAGTGCAGGCACTATTACTGAGACTGTGTAGTACCCACAGACATGAGCGGCAGCTGGAGTGGTTACGCTGGCAGTGCAGGCACTATTACTGAGACTGTGTAGTAGCTAAACAGAAGACTCGCCTATATTTTGCTTTTTTCTCTAAGCCCCCTCCAGCTGCTGCTCATGCCTGTGTGTACTACACAGTCTCAGTAAGAGTACCTGCACTGCCAGAGATATTATGGCATGTTAGGCATGCTGAAAGATTTCTCATGCCCGATAGACTGACAACTGGTGCTGGATCATGGTGATACACTGTGCAGTTACTGGCCTGGGTTTTACAGACATTTTGTACAGTGTACCTTCTTCTAAGCCCCCTCTCACCTTTCACATCTCTGGTCCTTTGCAGTGGATAAGGAGTTTGGGCCTTAATCAGACCTAATCGCAGAAGCAAATTTGTTTGCTAATGGGCAAAACCATGTGCACTGCAGGTGTGACAGATATAACATTTGCAGAGAGAGTTAGATTTGGGTGGGTTATATTGTTTCTGTGCAGGGTAAATACTGGCTGCTTTATTTTTACACTGCAATTTAGATTTCAGTTTCAACACAACCCACCCAAATCTAACTCTCTCTGCACATGTTATATCTGCCTCCCCTGCACTGCACATGGTTTTTCCTATTAGCTAACAAATTTGCTGCAGCAATCAGGTCTGATTTATGCCCTTTATTTGGTTTACATATGATTTGCCAGTGGACGGGATGCCAGCTGTCAAGTAACACGCCAGCGGGGCAAGCGCTATGAGTCCCCTTGCGGGCTCGGTGGCTCGCCACAGGATCTATTCCCACTCTATGGGTGTTGTGGACACCCACGAGTGGGAATAGCCCTGTTTAGCCGGTATTCCAGGTGTCGGCATTGCCAGCTGTCGGGATGCCGGCATCTGTATCCTGACTGCCGGCAAATTGAACGCATTCCATTTATTCTACACCAATGGTTTCCAAACGCGGTTCTCAAGGCACCCCAACAGTGCAGGTTTTAGGTATATCCCTGTTTGTGCACAGATGTTATAATAAAACCGAGGCACTAATAAAGTTACGGAACAAAAGATCTGGTGTACCTGCACTGCTGTAGTATTTGAGTATTGATTAATTGTAAGTGACCAACATATAAACAATTAGGTTGAATAATTCATCAATAATTAAATGGTGTTGGCGGTGCTCCCCAGAGGAAATGATAAATATCATACAGGGTTTTTGTGCCGGGGAAAGAGGCCGCGGCAACAAAGAAGAAAACCTCTTTTTTGGGGGCACTCGTTTGATAATACAAAAAATATAATTTTTTTATATTGTTTAAAATATATTATTTTAATTTAATCAGTTTAAAAATATATGTATGTGGGATATTAACCCAATCTGCTACACCCCTTAATAGAGTTTGCAGAGACAGAGACAAAGTGGTGCAAATTACTAAAAAAATTTTTTAAACAAAGTTAATTGACCACTGGTTACTTGGTAAGTATCTAATAATTCACAAGGTACAAGTATTATTTTTTGAAATGTTTCTTTTACCTTTAAATCCAGGACAGCAGTAGATATCTTGTGTCCATGGCTCAATAATTTGTAGCAAAGAAGATAATTGGTGAAAATATTTGCTCTGTACCTAACAGGTGAATGTGCCTAGTAGGTGAATATGAACATCTGTAGCATGATGGGATTCCAAGTGGAAATAGTTTCTCCCACCCTGTCGGGCATAATAATTTACCCAGGGAAACAGATATATATATATAGGGCATTTAGTCCGTTTGAAAAAACACACTTATTTCTAAGAGAAGTAGAATCAGTGTCGGTTTTTCCACTGACTTCTGCTGCCTTCCCATGTGCGGATGATTCCACAGTGAATGGGAGGTGAGAGAGTCGAGCGGCCGGCGCTGATGTGAAGAAAGAAGGCGGCGTTTACTACTGTTGTGGGCTGCGGGTCGGGTAATCCCTGGTAACCTTACGTCATTGCAGGGGAACGAGACCCGCTGCTCCTCAATGAGAGCACACCAGAATACCTGTTCGTAGAAAGTGTGTTGGCTTGTGGAGCGTGCAGCAGCGCTGCGGCTGGTCAGCGTGTTTCTCCTGGTGCCCGGGAACGGAGCCGTGTTCTCTTGCACGGAAACTCCTTGTGACGTCACTTTGACGTCTGTTGAACGTACGTTTCACCCTAGGGGCAGGGCTAGGGTGAACACTGGTGAACAAGCCCTGCCCCTAGGGTGAAACGTACGTTCAACAGACGTCAAAGTGACGTCACAAGGAGTTTCCGTGCAAGAGAACACGGCTCCGTTCCCGGGCACCAGGAGAAACACACGCTGACCAGCCGCAGCGCTGCTGCACGCTCCACAAGCCAACACACTTTCTACGAACAGGTATTCTGGTGTGCTCTCATTGAGGAGCAGCGGGTCTCGTTCCCCTGCAATGACGTAAGGTTACCAGGGATTACCCGACCCGCAGCCCACAACAGTAGTAAACGCCGCCTTCTTTCTTCACATCAGCGCCGGCCGCTCGACTCTCTCACCTCCCATTCACTGTGGAATCATCCGCACATGGGAAGGCAGCAGAAGTCAGTGGAAAAACCGACACTGATTCTACTTCTCTTAGAAATAAGTGTGTTTTTTCAAACGGACTAAATGCCCTATATATATATATCTGTTTCCCTGGGTAAATTATTATGCCCGACAGGGTGGGAGAAACTATTTCCACTTGGAATCCCATCATGCTACAGATGTTCATATTCACCTACTAGGCACATTCACCTGTTAGGTACAGAGCAAATATTTTCACCAATTATCTTCTTTGCTACAAATTATTGAGCCATGGACACAAGATATCTACTGCTGTCCTGGATTTAAAGGTAAAAGAAACATTTCAAAAAATAATACTTGTACCTTGTGAATTATTAGATACTTACCAAGTAACCAGTGGTCAATTAACTTTGTTTAAAAAATTTTTTTAGTAATTTGCACCACTTTGTCTCTGTCTCTGCAAACTCTATTAAGGGGTGTAGCAGATTGGGTTAATATCCCACATACATATATTTTTAAACTGATTAAATTAAAATAATATATTTTAAACAATATAAAAAAATTATATTTTTTGTATTATCAAACGAGTGCCCCCAAAAAAGAGGTTTTCTTCTTTGTTGCCGCGGCCTCTTTCCCCGGCACAAAAACCCTGTATGACTAATAAAGTTACCTCTGCCTAAGCGTGGATACGCTTGAAACCTGGACTGTTGGGGTGCCTTGAGTACCGCGTTTGGGAACCACTGTTCTACACATTATAGGGGAACTGTAGTAGCCTCTGACTTGCAGGCATTGCCGAGTTTCCAGCGAGTCGGCCCAATATCTGTCACTAATTTAAAAGGCAAAATCAAGCTGGTTTTGCCCTTTAAATGATTGCCACTTTAAAACATCTGACAAACTCACCGGGAACTCGCAGATGTCTGCAAGTCGCAAGCTATTAAGTCTCCGCCACGCAGCTGGAGATCATGATTTGTCTGGACCCCTTATGTGTACAGCTACTTCACAACCACACAGGTTCTCCAAGTTTCCCTTATTTATTCATGATACAAAACTTTTTGCTCATGTCCCACCATTAGAGGCTATCCCAGTTTTAAGCCAAAGTTCTCATGCAAATTCAAAGACAAAACCATTTATTGATTCATTGTCTTGATTTGGAGAAGCATGTTATACGGCTTTATCTAAAGGCTGCTGTCGGTAATCTCACAAGAGACACCACTGAAACTACTGGATGCTACATATTCCGAGACTGAGTCACATTTCCCCCCTAATCATTGGGAACTGTTTCCATGGATATGGTTCCGGTATGAATGGTCGACAATGTTAAGGTCGACACATTAGGTCGACCACTATTGGTCGACATTGAAATGCGCTCGGTACAGGTTACCGTTCCCAATCGTAGTCCAGGTGGATCGTAAAGTATGAAAAAGTTCCAAAAAAGGTGTCGACCATTTGTCCATGTCGACCAATAGTGGTCGACCTAATGAGTGTCTACCATCTGAACGGATAACCATGGATACACAGGAAATGAGATACCATAAAGTGAGACCTGGCTGCTGTGCTTTCCTAATCAATAAATGAAAACATTTTTTATTTTGTATAAATACAGGACACTACCTTATATATTTTATATACAAAAACATGTTTAGTTTAAAAAAAACAAAAACAAAACACTATTTTTATTCGAATGATAGTGCCCCATTAAACATAAGGCTGTATTAATAAATGTGGGTTTGCAGTACTGCAGTCACTGCAGTAATATAACATTTAGCTCCTCTTTCCTGTCTTAAAGCGGACCCATAGCTTAAATAAAGGATAGCCAGTACCTGAGTCCTTGGCTACTGTCTCATGAATATAGAATGTCTGCTAACAAAGTGAGCAGATGACAGGTCCGCTGTAAGGGGGTTGTTCACCTCCGGACAACCCCACAACAGGGTAGTACTTTAGTAGGATACTTCCCCTAAGGACCTGCACTTGGCAGGAGGGAGAGCAGAAACCTTTTGTCCCTGGACCCATCCTAGGGTGGCTTCTGATTGTAAGGTTCAGGTCCACATTGGGTCCAATCAAATGCAGTTTTGCCAGCGTCAAACACATGCTAGGCAAATCTACGCATGAAAATGGCCTTATATCACCTAACTAGAACATTTCTACCAAGTCCGTCTGTGCTTTACAAACTGCTGTCTCTTTGTTCAACCATCTACGTTTTGTTTTTGAGTCCAGGATTTGTTCTCTAGGAAAGCAATGATGTCATCTGGTGGCAGGTAGAAATAGTCATTGGTGAAGGCAATATCTGCGCTATCCATTGCCAGATGTTCATATGGTTTCCTCAAGTGGTAGTTTCCTGTACCACATCGCCCTCTAAGGACTTCCTTCAGGTAAAACGTCTGCAAGAAATACAGCGCAAGGACCATCTGTTCCAGATTCACTTCCTTCCATGCCGTTAGCTTCTTCAGAACAATATTCATGCTGTCAGATACATTTGTGACCACCCCGCTGCCCGGGGTATAGATCCTCAGTTCGTTTAGTAACCATCGGCCACTCTTATACACGAGGTCAGATTTAATGTTCTCGTCGAAATACAAGACAAAGGGCTCGCTCCATTCTTGTCTGTAGCCTTCGTAAAGCTTGTGGAAGAGACTTTCAGAGTCAGACTCTAAAAGGTGGCGGACATGGGATACGTAATCCATCTTATCAGCCCTAGATTTATGACCCGACACCCAACTTTCCACTTCCTTCAAAATATGATCCCACCGGAGGACATGTGTAATTTCTGGGACAACGCTGTCGAGGGCATTTGCGATTGCACCCTCCCGGCTGGTCACAAGTCGAATGTCAGCGTTGTTAAAGTTAACTGTGAGGTCATTCAGAATATTGAAAAAGGTTTTGTGGACCTCAGCCGATCCGTTATCATAAATCATAGCAGCGAGAGGAATGGATGGCTGCCCTTTAAACCATGGACATTTGAAAACAATTGGGGACACGTAATAATCTCCAATTGTGAACGTTGTGTCGTAGGAGAGCAGCTGATGCTGGTTGATGCTGCAGACCTCATTATATAAATCTACAATTTTCGGAAGAGAAACGACGATGATCAGTTCTGGCAGGAGAGTAAAATTGCGTATGAAGTTATCGAGGGCAAAGCGCAGTTCATACACCCCATAAATATCGTCACGCATCAATTTGCTTTTGGCCTTTTCGCTGCTCAGTTTATGGGCAAGCTGGCCGACGCTTTCAGGGAGTTGCATGTTGACGAGGAAATCTGACATGTCTACAGGCTCCTCTCTGCAGCTGACTCCTGGGTCATTGACGAACCGTTCATCCACATTCTCCAGCGACGTTGGTAAGGTGCGATCATCGCTACACTGCGGGAAACTCTGCAGTGTATCATGCACTCCTTCTCTTTCCCGGTCTGAACCCAAGTAATGCACGACGACCAGGCCAATTCTTTTGTCCGTGCTTTCGTATCCGTAGCGGAAGAACTTTTCCCGCTTCCCGCAGAGTATTTTCTGGTGATACGTTTTAACGATTTTGGGATCTTTTTTAGGAAGGGAGTGAACCCCCATGTGCGCCCATCGAATCTGGTCTGCTCTCCAGTCTTTTTTGGCGTCTGGCCTTCCTTTGTAGGAGTACAGGTAGATATCGCCGTGTTTGGGACTGAGGGCTGGCAATGTAGAGATCATTTCATCCCTCGGGTTTTGCAGTAGAGCTAAAACCTCCTGGTTGGTCAGAGCTGTGTATTTCGTCTTGTACACCATGGACCGAGGCATGATTGCTGGTGGTTACGGACAATCCGTCTGTAAATAAAACACATTGGTTTATTTAGTTTTTACCTTTTCACATTACATCAGTATCTAAAGCTGAACGACTGTTCTGAACAATCATCGCTCGATGTATGGATAAGAAAGATAATCGATCGCAGCCTGAAAACGTTTGGAAAACTGTTTGGATCGTTATCAAGCCTGTCATCGCTCCGCCTGTCTTTGGCTGGCATTACAGTAAGACAAATCATTAGGAACTAGTAATATCACTTTGGCACAAACAGTGACTTGGTGATGCCACTATTTCTTTGTAAATTGATAGGCTGTACTATTAACATTGGTACAACCAGGCTATGCTGCCTCTACTGGCTGCAGGAAACAGGTTGACTACACTGTATGAGTAATGTGGTCCAATAAAATCACATCCTGCAGCATTAATAAAAATATATGTAAAACTACACATCTCAAGAAAAAAAGTTTGTGAAGGACTCAATGGGGTCGATTCAATTCACCGACAGTTGAATAGCGCCGGGGGTTAGCTCCCGGCGCTATTCAATACAGCGCCAAGTGATACTCAATTGTCGGGAATTCTTCTCTCACCCTCGGGGGATGAGAGAAGAAATCCAACAAAATTGCGGCCGGCGCAAGGTTGATTCTGTCGGGAATCAGCATCGTGGCGGGGAGTTAAGCCAGAGAATGCCCGTTCTCCCGACAAATCAACCTGTTAAGTCCGGGAGAACGGGCCTTCGCCGACTTAACTTGAGCTGAATTGAATAGGACCGGAAGCTAATTCCCAGTGCTATTCAACTGCCGGTGAATTAAATTGACCCCAATATTTTGTTCCTGCCCCATGTCACTGAGCATCAATCGTATAAAAGAGGCCAGTCCTCTGTAGTATCTCTTTGTACAGTCCCTTCAGGAGGAAGAGCACAGTAACACAGAGCAATGACAGTGTGCTTCCTCTTAAAGTGACTGTATTAGAAGTACGCCAAAGTCCAACATTGGCAGTAAAAGGACATTAAATCAATTAGTTCCCTCTTTTTTTTCAAAGCAGTCCATATTTTTTTACAGCTGAATACTGTACATCAGAATCACCTTTTTGCTTGTTATACTTTAGACCACTAAAGCACCTAAAGGCCTCCAGGAAAAGGGGACACCTACCAGTGTTTTACTACATTTAGGCCCAAATGTATTAAGCCTTATAAAGCGATAAAGTGGAGATGGATAAAGAGAGATAAGTGATTGGCCAATCAGCTCCTGTCATTTTTCAAACACAGCCTGTTACATGGCAATTAGGAAGCTGATTGGCTGGTACTTTATCCGTCTCCACCCTATCACTTTTTAAGAAATAATACATTTGGGCCTTAGTTCTATTAGCAATCAGTAGCTGAGGGAAGCTCATGTCACACGATGGGCACATATTCTTTTTTATGGTTACGGGTGCCCTTGTTAACAGGTGTTCATACACAGCCACTCTGAAATCGTGTATCATAGTTAGAGGCTACAGTTTTCAGAGTTTATTCTTTAGGTAAATTCTGTATTTAATTTGTTAAAGTGAAAACAGATGAAGCTGGGAGTCCGCGGATCAAGGCCATCACTATGGCTGTGCAAGCGGTGCCGCAACCCAGCCTAGGGCAGGGGTGTCCAAACTTTTTGCAAAGAGGGCCAGATTTCGTGAGGTGAAAATAAGATTTTACTCACCAGTAAATCTATTTCTCGTAGTCCGTAGTGGATGCTGGGAACTCCGTAAGGACCATGGGGATTAGCGGCTCCGCAGGAGACTGGGCACTCTAAAAGAAAGATTAGGTACTATCTGGTGTGCACTGGCTCCTCCCACTATGACCCTCCTCCAGACCTCAGTTAGGATACTGTGCCCGGAAGAGCTGACACAATAAGGAAGGATTTTGAATCCCGGGTAAGACTCATACCAGCCACACCAATCACACCGTATAACTCGTGATACTATACCCAGTTAACAGTATGAAATATAACTGAGCCTCTCAACAGATGGCTCAACAATAACCCTTAGTTAGGCAATAACTACATACAAGTATTGCAGACAATCCGCACTTGGGATGGGCGCCCAGCATCCACTACGGACTACGAGAAATAGATTTACCGGTGAGTAAAATCTTATTTTCTCTGACGTCCTAGTGGATGCTGGGAACTCCGTAAGGACCATGGGGATTATACCAAAGCTCCCAAACGGGCGGGAGAGTGCGGATGACTCTGCAGCACCGAATGAGAGAGCTCAAGGACCTCCTCAGCCAGGGTATCAAATTTGTAGAATTTAGCAAACGTATTTGCCCCTGACCAAGTTGCAGCTCGGCAAAGTTGTAAAGCCGAGACCCCTCGGGCAGCTGCCCAAGATGAGCCCACTTTCCTCGTGGAATGGGCTTTTACTGATTTAGGATGCGGCAATCCAGCCGCAGAATGCTACAGCTGAATTGTGCTACAAATTCAGCGAGCAATAGTCTGCTTAGAAGCAGGAGCACCTATTTTGTTGGGTGCCTACAGGATAAAAAGCGAGTCAGTTTTCCTGACTCCAGCCGTCCTGGAAATATAAATTTTTAAGGCCCTGACTACGTCCAGTAACTTGGAATCTTCCAAGTCCCTAGTAGCCGCAGGCACTACAATAGGTTGGTTCAAGTGAAAAGCTGATACCACCTTAGGGAGAAACTGGGGACGAGTCCTCAATTCTGCCCTATCCATATGGAAAATCAGATAAGGGCTTTTACACGACAAAGCCGCCAATTCTGACACACGCCTGGCCGAAGCCAAGGCCAATAACATGACCACTTTCCACGTGAGATATTTCAAATCCACAGTTTTAAGTGGCTCAAACCAATGTGATTTTAAGAAACTCAACACCACGTTGAGATCCCAAGGTGCCACAGGAGGCACAAAAGGGGGCTGAATATGTAGCACTCCCTTTACAAATGTCTGAACTCCAGGCAGTGAAGCCAGTTCTTTCTGGAAGAAAATAGACAGAGCCGAAATCTGGACCTTAATGGAACCCAAGTTTAGGCCCATAGTCACTCCTGACTGTAGGAAGTGCAGAAAACGACCCAGCTGAAATTCCTCTGTTGGGGCCTTCCTGGCCTCACACCACGCAACATATTTTCGCCAAATACGGTGATAATGGTTTGCGGTTACTTCTTTCCTGGCTTTTATCAGCGTAGGAATTACTTCCTCCGGAATGCCCTTTTCCTTTAGGATCCGGAATTCAACCGCCATGCCGTCAAACGCAGCCGCGGTAAGTCTTGGAACAGACAGGGCCCCTGCTGTAGCAGATCCTGTCTGAGCGGTAGAGGCCATGGGTCCTCTGATATAATTTCTTGAAGTTCTGGGTACCAAGCTCTTCTTGGCCCATCCGGAACCACGAGTATCGTTCTTACTCCTCGTTTTCTTATTATTCTCAGTACCTTTGGTATGAGAGGCAGAGGAGGGAATACATAAACCGACTGGTACACCCACGGTGTCACTAGAGCGTCCACAGCTATTGCCTGAGGGTCCCTTGACCTGGCGCAATATCTAGTTTTTTGTTTAGGCGGGATGCCATCATGTCCACTTGTGGCCTTTCCCAACGGTTTACCAACAGTTGGAAGACTTCTGGATGAAGTCCCCACTCTCCCGGGTGTAGGTCGTGTCTGCTGAGGAAGTCTGCTTCCCAGTTGTCCACTCCCGGAATGAACACTGCTGACAGTGCTAAGACGTGATTTTCCGCCCATCGGAGAATCCTTGTGGCTTCTGCCATCGCCATCCTGCTTCTTGTGCCGCCCTGTCGGTTTACATGGGCGACTGCCGTGATGTTGTCTGATTGGATCAGTACCGGCTGGTTTTGAAGCAGAGGCCTTGCCAGACTTAGGGCATTGTAAATGGCCCTCAGTTCCAGAATATTTATGTGTAGGGACGACTCCTGACTTGACCAAAGTCCTTGGAAATTTCTTCCCTGTGTGACTGCCCCCCAGCCTCGAAGGCTGGCATCCGTGGTTACCAGGACCCAGTCCTGTATGCCGAATCTGCGGCCCTCTTGAAGATGAGCACTCTGCAGCCACCACAGTAGAGATACCCTGGTCCTTGGAGACAGGGTTAACAGCCGATGCATCTGAAGATGCGATCCCGACCACTTGTCCAAGAGGTCCCTCTGAAAGGTTCTTGCATGGAACCTGCCGAATGGAATTTTGCTTCGTAAGAAGCTACCATTTTTCCCAGGACTCGTGTGCAGTGATGCACCGATACCTGTTTTGGTTTCAGGAGGTCTCTGACTAGAGATGACAGCTCCTTGGCTTTCTCCTGCGGGAGAAACACTTTTTTCTGTTCTGTGTCCAGAACCATCCCCAGGAACAGTAGGCGTGTGGTAGGAACCATCCGTGCTGTTGTAGCACTTCCCGAGATAGTGCTACTCCGACCAACAACTGCTCCTTGGACCTCGCCTTTATAAGGAGATCGTCCAAGTACGGGATAATTAAAACTCCCTTTTTTTCGAAGGAGTATCATCATTTCTGCCATTACCTTGGTAAAGACCCTCGGTGCCGTGAACAGTCCAAACGGCAGTGTTTGGAATTGGTAATGGCAATCCTGTACCACAAATCTGAGGTACTCCTGGTGAGGATGGTAAATGGGGACATGTAGGTAAGCATCCTTGATGTCCAGGGATACCATGTAATCCCCCTCCTCCAGGCTTGCAATAACCGCCCTGAGCGATTCCATCTTGAACTTGAATTTTTTTATGTATGTGTTCAAGGATTTCAAATTTAAAATGGGTCTCACCGAACCGTACGGTTTCGGTACCACAAACAGTGTGGAATAGTAACCCCGTCCTTGTTGACGTAGGGGCACCTTGACTATCACCTGCTGGGAATACAGCTTGTGAATTGCCTCTAGCACAGCCTCCCTGCCTGAGGGAGTTGTCGGCAAGGCAGATTTGAGGAAACGGCGGGGGGGAGACGCCTCGAATTCCAGCTTGTACCCCTGAGATACTACTTGAAGGATCCAGGGATCCACCTGTGAGCGAGCCCACTGATCGCTGAAATTTTTGAGGCGGCCCCCCAACGTACCTGGCTACGCCTGTGGAGCCCCCGCGTCATGCGGTGGACTCAGAGGAAGCGGGGGAAGAATTTTGATTCTGGGAACTGGCTGACTGGTGCAGCTTTTTCCCTCTTCCCTCGTCTCTGTGCAGAAAGGAAGCGCCTTTGACCCGCTTGCTTTTCTGAAGCCGAAAGGACTGTACCTGATAATACAGTGCTTTCTTAGGCTGTGAGGAAACCTGAGGTAAAATTTTTTCTTCCCAGCTGTTGCTGTGGATACGAGGTCCCAGAGACCATCCCCAAACAATTCCTCACCCTTATAAGGCCCTATGTGCCTTTTAAAGTCAGCATCACCTGTCCAGTGTCGGGTCTCTAATACCCTCCTGACAGAATGGACATTGCATTAATTCTGGATGCCAGCCGGCAAAATATCCCTCTGTGCATCCCTCATATATAAGATGACGTCTTATGTTCGCAAAATAGTATCCCTGTTTTGACAGGGTTACAGACCACGCTGCAGCAGCACTATCTGCAGGTCTCAGTCTAGTACCTGAGTGTGTAAATACAGACTTCAGGATAGCCTCCTGCTTTTTATCAGCAGGTACCTTCAAAGTGGCCGTATCCTAAGACGGCAGTGCCACCTTTTTTGACAAACGTGTGAGCGCCTTATCCACCCTAGGGGATATCTCCCAGCGTAACTTATCCTCTGGCGGGAAAGGGTACGCCATCAGTAACTTTTTAGAAATTACCAGTTTCTTATCGGGGGAACCCACGCTTTTTCACACTTCATTCACTCATTTGATGGGGGAACAAAACACTGCCTGCTTTTTCTCCCCAAACATAAAACCCTTTTTTAGTGGTACTTGGGTTAATGTCAGAAATGTGTTACACATTTTTTATTGCCGGGATCATGTAACGGATGTTCCTAGTGGATTGTGTATATGTCTCAACCTCGTCGACACTGGAGTCAGACTCCGTGTCGACATCTGTGTCTGCCATCTGAGGGAGCGGGCGTTTTTGAGCCCCTGATGGCCTTTGAGACGCCTGGGCAGGCGCGGGCTGAGAAGCCGGCTGTCCCATAGCTGTTACGTCATCCAGCCTTTTATGTAAGGAGTTGACACTGTCGGTTTATACCTTCCACCTATCCATCCACTCTGGTGTCGGCCCCACAGGGGGCGACATCACATTTATCGGCATCTGCTCTGCCATCACATAAGCCTCCTCATCAAACGTGTCGACACAGCCGTACCGACACACCGCACACACACAGGGAATGCTCTTGACTGAGGACAGGACCCCACACAGCCCTTTGGGGAGACAGAGAGAGAGTATGCCAGCACACACCAGAGCGCTATATAATTTAGGGATTAACACTATATTGAGTGAATTTTTCCCAATAGCTGCTTGTATATACAATATTGCGCCTAAATTTAGTGCGCCCCCCCCTCTCTTTTTAACCCTTTGAGCCTGCAAACTACAGGGGAGAGCCTGGGGAGCTGTCTTCCAGCTGCACTGTGAAGAGAAAATGGTGCCAGTGTGCTGAGGGAGATAGCTCCGCCCCTTTTTCGCTGACTTTTCTCCCGCTTTTTTTATGGATTCTGGCAGGGGTAATTATCACATATATAGCCTCTGGGGCTATATATTGTGATATATTTGCCAGCCAAGGTGTTTTTATTGCTGCTCAGGGCGCCCCCCCCAGCGCCCTGCACCCTCAGTGACCGGAGTGTGAAGTGTGCATGAGGAGCAATGGCGCACAGCTGCAGTGCTGTGCGCTACCTTGGTGAAGACTGATGTCTTCTGCCGCCGATTTTCCGGACCTCTTCTTGCTTCTGGCTCTGTAAGGGGGACGGCGGTGCGGCTCCGGGAACGAACACCAAGGCCAGTTCCATGCGGTCGATCCCTCTGGAGCTAATGGTGTCCAGTAGCCTAAGAAGCCCAAGCTAGCTGCAAGCAGGTAGGTTCGCTTCTTCTCCCCTTAGTCCCTCGATGCAGTGAGCCTGTTGCCAGCAGGTCTCACTGTAAAATAAAAAACCTAAAATAAACTTTCTTTCTAGGAGCTCAGGAGAGCCCCTAGTGTGCATCCAGCTCGGCCGGGCACAGAAATCTAACTGAGGTCTGGAGGAGGGTCATAGTGGGAGGAGCCAGTGCACACCAGATAGTACCTAATCTTTCTTTTAGAGTGCCCAGTCTCCTGCGGAGCCGCTAAACCCCATGGTCCTTACGGAGTTCCCAGCATCCACTAGGACGTCAGAGAAAATGTGTGGGGGCCGACCCTTCAGCCTGACATTAAACCCAAGACTCCACCCCCCCCCCCCCCCCCCCCATTCCCGTAGCATAACACACCTTGGTAGACATTTATTTTAATCTAGCAGCCCATTCATGGTATATAAAATGCCTTGTGACACATTTTACTTTAATCTGGTAACCCAGTTATGCTAAAAAAAAAAAAAAAAAAATCCTTCACACAAAATTTTTTATTATGGAGTGGATTGTGTGCGGACAGATTAAAGTTAAAGGCAAACCAGGCATTATATATAGCTTATTCTGGCACCACTAGACTGCTAACAACTGACTCTGCAAACATTGCACTGGAAAACTACTTACAAGTGAAAATGCTTTAGCCCAGGACACTTATGAGGGGGTGAAGCACTGAACTTATCGAGACCGCTGATCACCGCACACTGTTGCGGAGCTGCAGTAAAGATGACCACCGTGATGACCCTCCCTGGTATCTCCTTTTATAGTTTCATACCCACAGGAGGGCTGGGTTTGTCTAGGCGGGAGAGGCAACCCCACCCCTCCTGTCTCACCAGATCATCAGTAGACCAGCCTATAGTCTGCACGCAGAGGAGGTTAAGATAGCTGTCAGTCACGTGTAGCGCAGCTGACAGCAACGGGCAGAGTGTGTCAGTGCGGCAGGGTGCCTGAGAGACAGCGGGCTGCGGGGCTGAGTGTCAGCGCGGTGGGGTGCAGCGATCAGTAATAAACAAGCAGGGCGCACACAAATGAACAGGGCGGAATTCAGATCTTTAAATAGCTTCCGGCTGCACAGAGGATGCGGGACGGTGGAAATGTGAGCACGGGCCGCAATTACCCCCCGGGCCGGACTTTGGACATGCCTGGCTTAGGGGGTAGTACATATATTTGGCTTGCAGCATGCATGGAACTAACCCTGCAGACTAGAGAGCTGCTGCAGAGTTGACTGGCACATCCTTAGGTTGCTCTGGGCACTTAGCTTGTTCTTGGCCTAGTGGGCCTGCTCCCTCATCATGATGTCACATGTGCCAGGGACGGCACAGGGCACCATTATCGCCCTGGTACTCAAGGACAACTGTGCAGTCTTCTCGTAACAGGAATTTATAAATGTAAAGACAGGACGAAACTTATTGTTTATGGACATTCGGAAGAAGAGGTCTTTCAGAGGGCACAAGAATGGCTGGGGTCAGCCCTGTAAGCAATCATGTTATACAGCATAAGTCATAAGAGCAGTACTTTACCCGTGTATATATTACAGCTATAATACCAAACTATCCAGCAAAGCATCTACAATACTGTAACCTGCCATAGACGGGCGGAATATTCCCTCTTATGCCCAATCTGGCCACACAAGTGCCTGACCAACCCGCACAGGTCTAGTGATCGTGGCAAAATCCTGCCAGGCGGATGCTGCCCCGTCCCTGAGGAAGCCAGAGCGGCGCAATGTGGGGCAGATATTAGGCTTACCAAACACAAACATTTATGAATTACACAGGTTCTGTGGCTGGCTGACTTCCAGTCTGCATTTCAGCTGGTTGTAATCAGCCACTGGACCTGTATAATTCATGTGTGTTCCAGTTTAAAGTGATAGTTTGGTATGCCAAGAGATATATGGCTGCTGGAGGACCACCAGTCCCAGCATGCCCTTGCAAAACAGTGTTTGCTTTGTTTTTGTTTTTATTGAAAGCACTGGCTCCCTGGGTGATGTGGGTAGGGCATGCTGGGTATTGTAGTGCTACAGCAGGGTAAGCGCTAGTACAATGGCTGCTCCGGACACAGAGAGGAAGCGCAATGGCAGGCCTCTCCTCCACACGCAGTTACCTGACTCTATGTCCCCAGGCGGGGACCGGCTGCTGATACCGACTACCGGAACTTTACCCGACACACCACGACGTTATCACATAGCGACCACTTCCCGTCCCATCCCTGACTCACCCTCTGACGTCACTCTGACTCGCGGGTCATGTGACCGCTCATGTTACACACAGGTCATGTGACGCGCAGTCCCCGGCTCCTGCTGCAGCTGGGTAGTGAATTGTGATGAGTCGCTGACTGGCTGCAATGGGAGAGACTGAGAGGGAAGAAGCTACAGTACTTGTGGGGAATATAATAACCTGCTGTATAGAGGGCATATCGGTAATAAGCTGCTGTATAGGGGGAATGTGGGTGATAAGCTGCTGTATAGGGGGAATGTGGGTGATTAGCTGCTGTACAGGAGCAGAGCTGGCCTTAACCAATATGATGGCCTAGGCAAGATTTTGGCTGGTCTGTATCACCGCAGCTAGTTCTGCCTCTGACCCTGCACCCCTTTCCCAGCACCATCACCCATAACAGGCCTCATTTTGGTGCTCCTACCCCTTATATTTTAAATAGGAACATTGCACACATTCATCACACAGCCCAAAAAGGCATAACCGCACAATAGTACCCCCAATTCAAATTATGCCACACAGTAGTTCAACTTTATTCACGTTACATCACACAGTAGTACCACTTTACCTTATATTCATTATTCTTCACAGTAGTGCCATGCCCTCCAACATTTTACACAGAAAAATCGGTGCAAACTAGAAAAGGGGGCGTGGTCACGGGTAAGGGGGGCGTGGCCACGCCCCTTTTCCTATACTTTCAATGGAAGTTTGGAGAGCCAAAAATAGGTACAGACCATAAAAAAAAGGTACTATACCTATTGAAAAGGTACAGTTGGAGGGTATGTAGTGCCCCTTATTCACATTACATCACACTAGGGATGGCCATCGGTGTGTTTGCCATCGATGGTGAAACTGAGTGCCCATCGATGGTCACTAACTATGCTATGGGAGACCATCAATGGTTTCACTCATCGATAACCATCCATGTTCTGTGAATGACCCGCGGGCCAATCACAGATGGGGTGGGGCTTCACATGTGTTGGGGGCGGAGCTATGCTCTGTGTCCCAGCATCTTTCACACAAAAAAAAAATTGTTTAGGCTAAGCCATCGACGGTGAGAAACCATCTGGTTCTCTCCCATCAAAGGCAAAACTATTCAATATCAGCCGTAAACCATCAATGATTATGAATCATCGATGGTCGATGGCCATTCCTACATCACACTGGATTGCCCCTTATTCACATTACACCACACCATGGCCCTCATTCCGAGTTGATCGGTCGCAAGGCGAATTTAGCAGAGTTACACACGCTAAGCCGCCGCCTACTGGGAGTGAATCTTAGCTTCTTAAAATTGCGACCGATGTATTCGCAATATTGCGATTACTAACTACTTAGCAGTTTCTGAGTAGCTCCAGACTTACTCTGCCTGTGCGATCATTTCAGTGCTTGTCGTTCCTGGTTGACGTCACAAACACACCCAGCGTTCGCCCAGGCACTCCCACCGTTTCTCCGGCCACTCCTGCGTTTTTTCCGGAAACGGTAGCGTTTTCAGCCACACGCCCCTGAAACGCCGTGTTTCCGCCCAGTAACACCCATTTCCTGTCAATCACATTACGATCGCCGGAGCGAAGAAAAAGCCGTGAGTAAAAATACTTTCTTCATAGTAAAGTTACTTGGCGCAGTCGCAGTGCGAACTTTGCGCATGCGTACTAAGCGGATTTTCACTGCGATGCGATGAAAAAGAACGAGCGAACAACTCGGAATGAGGGCCCATATTGCTCTTTATTCACATAATGCCACACATTAGTAATGCCTTTATACACAAAATACTACACAGTATGTCCCTTACACATATGACACACATCATTAATGTCCTTATAAACATAATGCACCTTACACATTATGCCAAACTTTATTAATGCCCTTATACACATAATGGGGGTAATTCAGACCTGGTTGCTCCCTAGCGTTTTCTGCAGCGCTGTGATCAGGTCAGAACTGCGCATGCTTATGTACCGTAATGCGCAGGCGCGTCGCACAGGTACAAAGCGGACTGCCGCTCAGCGATGGGTTTGTGCGAAGAATCCATTCGCACGGGCGATCGCAAGGAGATTGACAGGAATAATCCGTTTGCGGGTGGCAACTGACCGTTTTCAGGAAGTGGTTGGAAAAACGCAGGTGTGTCCATGCGTTTACAGGGAGGGTTCCTGATATCAATTCCGGTCCCGGACAGGCTGAAGTGATCGCAGCGGCTGAGTAAGTCCTGGACTGTGCAGAGACTGCACAGGATCTGTTTTGTACAGCTCTGCTACACATGCATTCCCACACTTGCAAAGCGAAAATACACTCCCCTATGGGCGGCGACTATCTGATCGCAGCAGTGCAAAAAAACCCTAGCGAGCGATCAGGTCTGAATTAGACCTAATGTCTCTTACACATACGCTGCACATTATTAATGCCTTATACACATAATTACACACATAATGCTGAACATTATTGCACAATTAGCCCGCAGCACTCATGCGGCCGGCAACACTGTGACTTCTGCTTGAATACAGATGTGTCCTCATACATCTTGCCTCAATACACCATGCAGCAGGAGATGCCTGGCGTGAGTCAGCTGGCAGCTCTGCTAACTTCAGGTGCCTTTTTTTGCACTGCTATTGACTAGGATGCACAAGCAGCTTCTGCTGATTAAAATTATATGTGGCATGCCTATAGTGTGTGCGACTGTCACTGTATCTGCATACGAAGTGCTACGTTACAGTGATTTCCAGCAATACACTGTAACGGAGCATTTTGGGTGCGGATACAACCACAGTCACACACAGAATATAGGCATGCCGCATATCATTTTAATAAGCAGAAGCTGCTTGTGCCCCTTGGCATTCCAATTGCCCTAGGCATTTGCCTAGGCCTAGGGCCGGCCCTGTATAGGAGGCATGTCTGAGGGTATATGGGTAATATACTGCTGCGGAGGAGGCATGGCAGGGAGAAGCTGGGGGCATGTGGGTAATAAGCTGCAATAGAAGGGCCATGTCGGAGAATCTGGAGGCATGTGGGTGATAAGCTGCTGTAGAGGGGGCATGTCGGAGAAGCTGGGGGCATGTGGGTGATAAGCTGCTGTAGAGGGGGCATGTCGGAGAAGCTGGGGGCATGTGGGTGATAAGCTGCTGTAGAGGGGGTATGTCGGAGAAGCTGGGGGCATGTGGGTAATAAGCTGCTGTGGGGAGCGAGGGGGGGTTTAGGGGGGGTGAAGATATGGGGTTCCATATCACTCAGGAAGTGCATCAGATAAAAACCAACAGTGGTTTATTGAACGAACTGGGGGATACACAGCACAGTACACTTCAGTATTACAATTCCACACAACAGCTCCCACAATGAATCTCTGGCAGAGTATCACTTCTTAGCCTCGGATCAGTGACTCGTCCAGCAATGCAAGGTCCCAGATAATCCAATATAAAAGGTTCCACAACAGATCCCTGACAGAGCATCCCCCTTTAACCGAGGGTCTTTGGGGATCATTCAGACCTGATTGCATGCTTTTTGTGCAGCGCTGCGATCAGGTCTGAACTGCGTATGCACCGCAATGCGCAGGCGCGTCGCCCCACGGTGACGGGGATCGCCGGACAGCAACGGAACGAACTAAGAAAGCGATCGCACCTGCAATCGCAAGAAGATAGACAGGAAGAGGCCGTTTGTGGGTGTCACATGACCGTTTCCAGGGAGTGTCCAGAAAAACACAGGCGCGTCCAACTGTTTGAAGGGAGGGTTCCTGACGTCAGCTCCTGGTCGGATCATCGCACTGGAAGAGTAAAGGGGGGTACACACGGAGCGATAATCTAAGCAATCTGACTAGATTGCTTAGATTTTCAGCAAGATCGCTCCGTGTGTAGCCCTAACAGCGATAGTGATGCGCAGCCCCGCGCATCGCTATCGCTGCTGCTAGATTGCCCCCCCCCCCCGCACGCTCAGCACACATCTCTCCCGCATCGGGCCGTGAGTATACTGGCCTTAAGTCCTGAGCTGTGCAGAGACTGCGCAAACTTTTGTTTGTGCAGCTCTCTGCACATGAGATCGCACCCCTGCACAGCGACTACCCCCTCCCCGACCCCCAGGTAGTTACAAAGAGTTCAGAATGGTGGGGTCTTTGCAATATCCCGCCCCTACTACCTCCTCCAAGTGTCCTCTCTCAGGTGACGTCCTGCTGGGACCGACGTCTGGCTGTCTAACATGGCTCGCTGTTGGACAATAGGGATTAAACAAAGATCACTTCTTTAAACAATAGTCTGGTCTACCTGACCTGGTAATCTAATTGTCGATGTATGGTTTCTTCCACAGATCTAGAATACACATAAACAGACTGGTCCGGATGTAATGGAGTCTGAGACGGCCAGAGCGTCGAGATTCCATCCGAACTCGGACGTTTATTTAAAGCAGCAAACATTTACAAGGCAAAACCAGGTTGGTTTTACCTTGTAAATGTTTGCTGCTTTAAAAATCTAATATTGTTACCAAAAATATTTTCCAAATATTTGTAATATTATAATCTCACTACATCCTAAAGGGCCCTACACACTAGAAGACATGACCAATGTGGAAGATGAGCAATTTCCCTTGAACTTTCCAGATCCCTGACAAACGAAATTGAGTGTACACACTAAGCAATTTTTCAAACAATTTGCAATTTGAAAGATGAAAGGTATCTTTGGAATTGGCACCTTTTTTTTTACATATTTTAATATTGGGGGAGGCATTTCTGGGTGTATGGGCAGGACTGTAGAGTTTTTTATCACCCACTGCAGCACCAATTTCCACTGTGCCACCAACTTAATAAAAAAATTAATTATAATGGGTTCAATAATATATATATATATATATATATATATATATATATAGAAAGTTTCTAATGCCCGGCACTCCTGGTCCTTGTCGTCAATTGCCTGGGTGCCCTCCGCTCTGGGTCAGGTAACACTTAAACAAATGGCAGCGTCACTCCACACACTCCACACACCTTGACAAAGGGGTTACGGACCCCGAAACGTTGGACCTGTGATTCAATAAATTTATTAAGATTTTTCAAAGCCCTGGAGTGACGCTGCCATTTGTTTAAGTATATATATATATATATATACACACACATGTATATGTATATACAGACCAGAGTGCCCGGCTCTCCCATTAAGACCGCGTTACTGCACCGTGTGCTTCCACAAATAATAGTCCAAAGGTGCGGCACTCCTAGCATCTTGAATAAAGGACAACAGCAGGGCATGCGTGTAGACAAAGTTTCAATGCCTTTATTGCGGCAAAAAAGACCTGATGACAATGCCGCAACAAAGGCATTGAAACGTCTACACGCATGCCCTGCTGCTGTCCTTTATTCAAGCCGCTAGGAGTGCCGCACCTTTGGACTTTATATAATATATATTCAGTGGGGCAAAAAAGCATTTAAACAGCCACCGATTGTGCAAGTTGACCCACTTTAAAAGATGAGAGAGGTCTGTCATTTCCATCATATGTACACTTCAACTGTGAGAGACAGAATCTGAAGAAAAAAAAACAGGAAATCACATTGTATGATTTTTAAACAATTTACTGGTATATTCTTGTGGAAAATAAATATTCGGATACCTACCAAGCAGCAAGATTTCTGGCTCTCACAGACCTGTTACTTCTTCTTTAAGAAGCTCTTCTATCCTCCACTCGTTACCTGTATTAATGGCACCTGTTTGAACTGGTTATCTGTATAAAAGACATCTGTCCACACCCTCAAACAGTCAGACTGCTACCTCTCCACCATGGCCACACCATGGCCAAGACCAGAGAGCTGTCTAAGGACACCAAGGACAAAATTGTAGAGCTGCACAAGGCTGGGATGAGCTACTCAACAATAGGTAAGCAGCTTGGTGAGAAGAGATCAACTGTTGGCGCAATTATTAAAAAGTGGAAGAAATACAAGATCACTGACAATTTCCCTCGACCTGGGGCTCCATGCAAGATCTCACCTCGTGGGGTATCAGTGATCTTGAGAACGGTGAGGAATCAGCCCAGAACTACATGGGGGACCTGGTCAATGACCTCAAGAGAGCTGGGACCACAGTCACAAAGGTTACCATTAGTAACACACTACGTTGTCATGGATTGAAATCCCGCAGCGCCTGAAAGGTCCCCCTGCTTAAGCCAGCACATGTCCAGGCCCGTCTAAAGTTTGCCAGTGACCATCTGGATGATCCAGAGGAGGATTGGGAGAATGTAATGTGGTCAGATGAGAGCAAAATCAAACTTTTTGGTATAAACTCCACTCGTCGTGTTTGGAGGGAGAAGAATGATGAATGGCATCCCAAGAACACCATACCCAATGTGAAGCAGGGGGGTGGAAACATCATGCTTTGGGGCTGCTTTTCTGCAAAGGGGACAGGACGACTGATCCGTATTAAGGAGAGGATGAATGGGGCCATGTATCGTGAGATTTTGGGCAAAAACCTCCTTCCCTCAGTAAGAGCATTGAAGATGGAACGTGGCTGGGTCTTCCAGCATGACAATGACCCCAAATACACCGCCCGGGCAACTAAGGAGTGGCTCCGTAAGAAGCATTTCAAGGTCCTGGAGTGGCCTAGCCAGTGTCCAGGCCTCAACCCAATAGAAAATCTGTGGAGGGAGTTGAAAGTCTGTGTTGCCCGGCGACAGCCCCAAAACATGACAGATCTAGAGAAGATCTGCATGGAAGAGTGGGCCAAAATACCTGCTACAGTGTGTGCAAACCTGGTCAAGAACTACAGGAAACGTTTGACCTCTGTAATTGCCAACCGAGGTTATATTACAAAGTATTGAGTTAAACTTTTTGATTGTCCAAATATTTATTTTCCGCAAGAATATACAAATAAATTGTTTAAAAATCAAACAATTTGATTTCCTAGTTTTTTTTTCAGGTTTTGTCTCTCACAGTTGAAGTGCACCTATGATGGAAATTACAGACCTCTCATCTTTTTAAGTGGGTCAACTTGCACAATCGGTGGCTGTCCAAATACTTTTTTGCCCCACTGTGTGTATATGTGTGTGTATATATATATAATATATATATATATATATATATAATTATGTTGAACCCATTATAAATAATTTTTTATTACGTTGGTGGCACAGTGGAAATATCATTGGTGGGGCATTGGGTGTAAAAAACTTCATTGGTGGGGCAGTGGTCGGAAATGCTGAGCGGTCAGTGTCTCCTGTCAGTGGCTCAGAATGAAGCCGCTGGCCGGGGAGAGAGACGCTGCCGGGGAGGGAGCCGCAGCCACTGGTGGGGAGGTGAGCAATGTCTCATTGTGTACATCGCTCATCGCGGCTCAATACACACATGCCATGATGAGCGATGTCACAAGTGACATTGCTCACATTGAGCTGTCTGCACCGCTGACCTGCAATCAGCGAGCGCGGGTGCCCACATCGTTGATTGCTAGGACCATACACACTAGACTATGTGAACGATATATCGTTCACAATCGTCGGTATCGGCCATATTGGTCAAAATAATCATCTAGTGCGTATGGTCCTTAACGCTCTACACTTGCTGACTTTCCTTCTCTTCCCAGGTTACCACAGCTTTCCTCTACCCCTACCCCAGGAACTGTTCAATAAAAAATGTCTAAAGGTGTGTACACACGGGGAGATAAATCTGTAATATTATTACTATATAGTCAAAATCTTAAGGAAACTTAGTGCATATCTCAAGGTGTTAGGCTGCTTGCGATACTGATTCGATCCCGATGCGCACTCCCGTGGGGTCGGTATCACAAGGCTAGATAGACTGTGCAGGTAAGTCAATCTTGACTAGTATACTATCTAGTACAAAGTATAGTCAAAATCGTACATAGACAAAATCTCAAGTACAGACAGTCACAATCTGTGCTACCAGGGTTCTGGGGGAGTTCATGGGAAATTGCGTAGTCAAAATCTGGCATAGCAAGGATCTCACCGTGTGCACGGGTATCCGGACTCTAGGTCGACACCTGTTGGTTGACATTAAGTAGGTTGACAAAGGAAATAGGTCGACACGAACAATGTAGACATGGAAAAAGATCGACATGAGTTTTTCACTTTTTTTCCCATTTTTTTTAACTTTTTCATACTTTACGATCCACGTGGACTACAATTAGGAACGGTAACTTGCCCAAAGCATGGCGAGGGAAGCGGTGCACTAATGGGGTTCCCCGTAATTTTACGAAGAAAACTATACAATTTTTTTTTTTAAAACTCACGTCAACCTTGTTCCATGTCGACCTTGTTCATGTCGACCTAATGGCAGTGTCGACCTAGTCACTGTCGACCAATAGGTGTCGACCTAATGTGTGTTGACTTAGACACTGTCGACCCTGAGTCCCATACCCTTAAGGCAGGCATTCCCAACCTTGGACTTCAAAGCACAGCAAAGGGTGTACAGTATTTACTTATATGCAACCAATTCGATGCTAGCTATTATCTTCTAGGAAAGTGCCGAATAAATGATAAATAGAATCTGATTGGTTGCTATGGGCAACATCTCCACTTCTGAAAACCAGTACTTTAGTAAATATAGCCCTAACAGTGCAGGTTTTAGTGATATCCAGGCTTCAACACAGATTGTTAAATCAAAATAACTGAGCTACTAATTAAGCATCTGTGCTCAAGCCTGGACATCACTAAAACCTGGACTGTTGGTGTGCCTTGAGGACTGAGGTTGGGAATGCCTGGTCTAAGGGGCCTATTTACCATTCAATAATTTTGGTAAATCACCCGAAAACACCACCAAATAATAAGTACATACCTCGCAACTGTCCCAATTCCAGCAGGATAGTCCCACTAGTCAGACTCTGTCCCACGCACAAGCCATAGTGTCCCACGAGCAGCAGGGAAATTGGGGGAGCCTTTGATCATTTGCTGCTCTGCTCTGTCCTTTTTCAGGTGATTCCTGAATAGATGCCGTGCGCATGCATACCTCCCAACATGACCCTCTCCAGAAGGGACACAGTGGTATATGCAATTGCGGCGGAATTCCGGCTGGAATTCGACCGTTTTTTAATACGACACAATTCGACAGTCAGACACCCTCCCGCCGGGACCCGAATATGACATATTCAATAAAAAACGGATTCGACAGTCCTGCTGTCGAAAAATGGACCAATTGACGATAGTGTGCGTCCTGGATTCGACTTCATGGACGGCACAAAAGTGTTTAAAAAACCCTGAAAAAAAATGCGTGGGGTCCCCCCTCCTAAGCATAACCAGCCTCGGGCTCTTTGAGCCGGTCCTGGTTGTAAAAATAAGGGGGGGAAAATGACAGGGGTTCCCCCGTATTTTAACAACCAGGCTCTGCGTCTGGTCCTGGTGCAAAAAATATGGGGGACAAAAGACGTAGGGGTCCCCCGTATTTTTCACACCAGCACCGGGCTCCACTAGCTAGAGAGATAATGCCACAGCCGGGGGACACTTTTATATCGGTCCCTGTGGCCGTGGCATTACATCCCCAACTAGTCACCCCTGGCTGGGGTACCCTGGAGGAGTGGGGATCCCTTAAATCAAGGGGTCCCCCCCTCCAGCCACCCAAGGGCCAGGGGTGAAGCCCGAGGCTGTCCCCCCATCCAATGGCGGCGGATGGGAGGCTGATAGCCAAGTGTCAAAATAAAGAATATTTAGTTTTTTTGTAGCAGAACTACAAGTCCCAGCAAGCCTCCCCCACAAGCTGATACTTGGAGAACCACAAGTACCAGCATGCGGGGGAAGAACGGGCCCACTGGTACCTGTAGTTCTACTGCAAAAAACAAATAAAAACAGTACACACACACCGTGATAGTATAACTTTATTACATACATGCACACCGACACACACATACTTACCTATGTTGACACGAGGCTCGGTCCTCTTCACCAGTAGAATCCACGAGTTACCTGTAAATAAAATTATATTCACAAAAATCCTGTGTAGATCTGTCCTTTTCTGCTTGTAATCCACGTACTTGGCAAAATAATAAAACGCAAAACCCGATCCACACACTGAAAGGGGTCCCATGTTTACACATGGGACCCCTTTCCCCGACTGACGGGACCCCCCGTGACTGCTGTCAAAGAGGGTCCCTTCAGCCAATCAGGGAGGGCCACGTCGTGGCACTCTCCTGATTGGCTGTGCGCGTCTGAGCTGTCAGGCGGCGCACTCGAGATACAATGTAGCACATAGGCGTTCCATTGTATCCAATGGTGGGAACTTTGCGTCAGCGGTTGAGGTTACTCGCGGTCAACCGCTGACCGCAAAGTTCCCACCATTGAATATAATAGAGCGCCCGTGTGCTATGCGCCGCAGGGACTTGTAGTTCTGCTACAAAAAACAATATTCTTTATTTTGACACTTGGCTATCAGCCTCCCGTCCGCCACCCTTGGATGAGGGGACAGCCTCTGGCTTCACCCCTGGCCCTTGGGTGGCTGGAGGGGGGGACCCCTTGATTTAAGGGGTACACCGGCCAGGGGTGACTAGTTGGGGATTTAATGCCACGGCCACAGGGACCGGTATAAAAGTGTCCCCCGGCTGTGGCATTATCTCTCCAGCTAGTGGAGCCAGGTGCTGGTGTGAAAAATACGGGGGACCCCTACGTGTTTTGTCCCCCGTATTTTTTGCACCAGGACCGGACGCAGAGCCCGGTGCTGGTTGTTAAAATACGGGGGATCCCCTGTCATTCCCCCCCCCCCCCCCCCCCCCGTATTTTTACAACCAGGACCGGCTCAAAGAGCCCGAGGCTGGTTATGCTTAGGAGGGGGGACCCCACGCATTTGTTTTCAGGATTTTTAACCCATTCCCACCCCTTCCCACTGAAAAACATGCTCTGATCTCTCCATATTATTTTAGTCAGTAAAAAAAAAAAAATTCTTTAAAAAAATCTATTAAATAATACTTGTGGCTCCTAAATAGACAAACCAAGTAGATAATACCTTCTAATATAAATAGATATGCTATTAGCAATAAAAAAACACAAAAAAAAAAGTCTTTAAAATTTTTTATTAGATCACGCCAGCAAAATGAGGCAGACTGAAATTGATGAAATGACTGTCGAAAAGCACTGTTGTCGAATCGACATTCTTCAATTGAATATACTTTTGTCGAAAAGCCGCATTTTTACCATTGCAAACATGTCGAATTTGACAAATGTCGAATTGCAAAAAGTCGAATCTGAAACGGCCGTTTTTTTGTCGAAAAGTACTGTATTGCATTGCCGAATCAGTTTTTTTTGTCGTAAATGCCCCGTTTTTCGACATTTGCGGCAATTCGACCGCAATTGCATATGGCCCACAATGTTCTGCTTCTGGACTTGTCCCTTAATTCATGATTGCCAGCACCTGTGTTGAACAGGTGAATGGATAAGAAAGGTGTTTAACTACAGGTGCTGGCAATCATACATTAAGAGGGAAGTCCAGGAGCAGAGCATTGTGTCCCTCCTGGAGAGGGTCATGTTGGGAGGTATGCGTGCACACGGCATCTAACAGTGCAGGGATGTTCCCGAACGCTCGCTTTATTTGTGTCTATGTCAGCAGGTGGCAGCACAGAGCTAAATATTTTTCTAGTATACACAGACCATAGGAATGAGGACTCGTAGTGACATAAAAAAATCAAATGTATATATAAATAATATTAAAGATAAGTGGCCAGAGAATCTAACCCACCCATAGTTCCAGGATCCAAGGGGATTGCCTTGGATTCGAATTCGATGCAAAACGTCATCTTCTTGCGGATCTCGCAGGTTTTGGATGTGGGCGCCAATCCCATTGTAATCAATAGGGAGACAGCTGATTGGCTGAGATAACCGTCAATCATGGCTCTCGGCCAATAAGAGTTTCACTATTGACTTCAAAGGGCAGGGCAAACAGCGGACACAAGACGTTGGCCACCCCTGCACTGCCGACTCCACTGGCACCCACTCACTGCCTGCACCCCCACACTGAGGACACTGCCGGCACCTCCACACTGAGGACACTGCCGGCATCCCCACACTGCCGAAACTGTGCTCTGAGGACACTGCCATCACCCCTGCACTACTGACAACACAGGCACCCGCTCATAGTGGACACCTCCAGCACCCCCATACTGCTGGCATCCCCACACTGCCGATACGCCTGCTCTGAGGACACTGCCAGCACCCCTGCACTGCTGACAACTCAGGCACCCGCTCATAGAGGACACCTCCAGCAACCCCATACTGCCGACACCACGAGCACTCCCGTACAGAGGACACCACTGGCACCCCCGCACTGAGGACACCACTGGCACCCCAACACTGCTGACACCCCTGCACTGAGGACACTGCCAGCACCCCTGCACTGCTGACAACACAGGCACCCGCTCATAGAGGACACCTCCAGCACCCCCATACTGCCGACACCACCAGCACTCCCGCACTGAGGACACCACTGGCACCCCAACACTGCCGACACCCCTGCACTGAGGACACCGACGACACCTTCACAGAGGACACCGCCAGCACCACTGCACTGCCAACAACACTGGCACCCCCTCACAGAGGACACAGCCGGCATCCCTGCACAGAAGACATCGCCAGCACCCCCGCACTGCTGACACGGGCGGCATTACCGCACAGAGGACATCGTCTATACCACCGCTATGCCAACAGCGCCGTCGCACCCCACACGGCTGACCCTGCCGGCACACCTACAGAGAGGATATCGCTGGCACATCCACACTGCTGACACCCTCAGCATCATCCTCACAGACACCACCGGGGGCCTTTACCATCGGGGGCCCTCCTCCCACCTGCTGTCACAGTAAGTGCACAATTGGTGTATCCAACAAACACTGTATCCGACCTGCAGTGTCTGTAACCTGCACTGTATCCGTCCTGCCCTGTATTGAACCCACACTGTATCCGACCCACACAAACATGCGGGGGGGACACGCCCAGTACAGGGCTAGTCCGCCCGCATGTCAGGCCCCCCCCCCCGCACAGGTACAAAAGCATTGCACAGCGGCGATGCCTTTGTACTTGAAGAGTAGCTCCCTACCAGCGCAGCTCCTGCAGGGAGCTACTCGTCGCTGTGAGGATCGCAGCGGCTGCGTGTGACGTCACTCAGCCACCGTGGCCCGCCCCCCGCACGGTCTGGGAATGCTTGCGCTGGCCGGACCGCACCCCCTAATCGTCGGCCAAACGCCGCCGGCCCGCCCAGCCACCTACTCTGCCTGTCAGGCAGAGGCGATCGCAGGGGTGAGATGGCCGTTGGCTGTCTGGCATGTGCCAGGCGCACTGTGGCGCCGTTGCATGCGCAGTACAGTACCGATCAGGTCTGAATTAGGCCACATATCCGACCTGCATTGTATCCGACCCACACTGTATCTGACCCACACTGTATCTGACCCACACTGTATCCGACCCACACTGTATCCGACCCACACTGTATCCGACCCACACTGTATCTGACCCACACTGTATCCGACCCACACTGTATCCGACCTACATGTCCCACACTGTAACCCGCTCAATATTTAACTGTGTGTCCCAAAGCATTCCTCACTGAGCCCCGCAGGTATGGAATGCTGTTTTTTTTGTTGTGGAGATTTTGGGTAACTGCTCAACAAAAAGGCTGATTGATCAGACCAGTCATCAGTGAGGGGGGTACAGATTGGGCACTGAGAATAGGCATGTACTGGAGGCATGCACACTTGTGTAGGGGGCATTCATGACTGCTGGATATCCGGATGATAGGTCGACAGTCAATAGGTCAACCACTATTGGTCGACATGAACAAAAGGTTGACATGGTAATGGTCGACGCAGGAAAATGTTGACATGAGTTTTTTTCATTTTCACCATTAACATCCACATGGACTACAATTGTGAAACAAGTGCAGCAGCCGCGAGCCATGCAAGGGGGCACGGTGCACTAATTGGGGTTCCCAGCCATGTTACAGAGAAAACTAAACCATAAAATAAAAACCCATGTCGACCCTTTCCTGTGTCGACCCTTTGTCAATGTTGATATTTTTCCTATGTCGACCTTGTGTCTGTTGACCTTTTGGAGTCGACCTAGACACTGACGACCCTTTTCAGATTGACCCATTGATCCATAATTGCCTGCTGTTGCTATTTTACACATGGTTTAGGGTTTTTTGCTTTGCTGTTTGTTAACTACTACTACTTGAGCAGTCATATTCCACAAATGATTCTTAGTAAATTTCTGTGTTGGATTGTTTTCTATTGGCAGTACTTGCAAGTTGGTACGATTGGTTATTGCTAACACATTACTCATTTGTAAAACAGTTTTAAACAGAAATAACTGCCTTGTGTTTGTGCCGCTGCTCTGCTTGCGTAGTTTAGCCAGCCAGCCTTTGGCCTGTGTTTGTGAACAATGGGGGTAATTCAAGAATTGATCGCAGCAGCAAATTTGTTAGCAGTTGGGCAAAACCATGTGCACTGCAGGAGGGGGCAGATATAACGGGATCCGGTCTGAAGATCGACAGTGTCTAGGTCGACAATGTTTAGGTCGACCACTATAGGTCGACAGTCACTAGGTCGACATGGATGGAAGGTCAACAGGGTTTCTAGGTCGACATGTAGTAGGTCGACATGTCTAAAGGTCGACATGAGTTTTTCAAAATTTTTTTCTCTGACGTCCTAGTGGATGCTGGGAACACCGTAAGGACCATGGGGAATAGCGGCTCCGCAGGAGACTGGGCACAACTAAAGAAAGCTTTAGGACTACCTGGTGTGCACTGGCTCCTCCCTCTATGACCCTCCTCCAGACCTCAGTTAGAATCTTGTGCCCGGCTGAGCTGGATGCACACTAGGGGCTCTCCTGAGCTCCTAGAAAAAGAAAGTATATTTTAGGTTTTTTATTTTCAGTGAGATCTGCTGGCAACAGACTCACTGCTACGAGGGACTAAGGGGAGAAGAAGCGAACCTACCTGCTTGCAGCTAGCTTGGGCTTCTTAGGCTACTGGACACCATTAGCTCCAGAGGGATCGAACACAGGGCCCGACCTCGATCGTCCGGTCCCGGAGCCGCGCCGCCGTCCCCCTTACAGAGCCAGAAGCAAGAAGATGGTCCTGGAAATCGGCGGCAGAAGACTTCGGTCTTCACCAAGATAGCGCACAGCACTGCAGCTGTGCGCCATTGCTCCTCATGCACACCTCACACTCCGGTCACTGATGGGTGCAGGGCGCTGGGGGGGGCGCCCTGAGCAGCAATATTAAACACCTTGGCTGGCAAATCTACACAATATATAGTCATACAGGCTATATATGTGTAAAATACCCCTGCCAGAGATCCATAAAAAAGCGGGAGAAGTCCACCGAAAAAGGGGCGGGGCTATCTCCCTCAGCACACTGGCGCCATTTTCTCTTCACAGTGCAGCTGGAAGACAGCTCCCCAGGCTCTCCCCTGTAGTTTTCAGGCTCAAAGGGTTAAAAAGAGAGGGGGGGCACTAAATTTAGGCGCAATATTGTGTATACAAGCAGCTATTGAGAAAAATCACTCAGTTATAGTGTTAATCCCTGCATTATATAGCGCTCTGGTGTGTGCTGGCATACTCTCTCTCTGTCTCCCCAAAGGACTTTGTGGAGTACAGTCCTCAGTCAGAGCATTCCCTGTGTGTGTGCGGTGTGTCGGTACGGCTGTGTCGACATGTTTGAGGAGGAAGGTTACGTGGAGGCGGAGCAGATGCCGATAAATGTGATGTCGCCCCCTGTGGGGCCGACACCAGAGTGGATGGATAGGTGGAAGGTATTAACCGACAGTGTCAACTCCTTACATAAAAGGCTGGATGACGTAACAGCTGTGGGACAGCCGGCTTCTCAGCCCGCGCCTGCCCAGGCGTCGCAAAGGTCATCAGGGGCTCAAAAACGCCCGCTACCTCAGATGGCAGACACAAATGTCGACACGGAGTCTGACTCCAGTGTCGACGAGGTTGAGACATATACACAATCCACTAGGAACATCCGTAGCATGATCTCGGCAATGAAAAATGTGTTACACATTTCTGACATTAACCCAAGTACCACTAAAAAAGGGTTTTATGTTTGGGGAGAAAAAGCAGCCAGTGTTTTGTTCCCCCATCAGATGAGTGAATGAAGTGTGTGAAGAAGCGTGGGTTCCCCCGATAAGAAACTGGTAATTTCTAAAAAGTTACTGATGGCGTACCCTTTCCCGCGAGAGGATAGGTCACGTTGGGAGATATCCCCTAGGGTGGATAAGGCGCTCACACGTTTGTCAAAAAAGGTAGCACTGCCGTGTTAGGATACGGCCACTTTGAAGGAGCCTGCTGATAAAAAGCAGGAGGCTATCCTGAAGTCTGTATTTACACACTCAGGTACTATACTGAGACCTGAAATTGCCTCAGCATGGATAGTGCTGCTGCAGCGTGGTCTGTTACCCTGTCAGATTGTTACCTCGACAGGGATACTATTTGGCTAACCATAGAGCATATTAAAGACGTCGTCTTATATATGAGGGATGCACAGGGGGATATTTGCCAGCTGGCATCCAGAATTAAGGCAATGTCCATTCTGCCAGGAGGGTATTAGGGACCCGGCAGTGGACAGGTGATGCTGATTTTAAAAGGCACATGGAGATTCTGCCTTATAAGGGTGAGGAATTGTTTGGGGATGGTCTCTGGGACCTCGTATACACAGCAACAGCTGGGAATTTTTTTTTTTACCTCAGGTTTCCTCACAACCTAAGAAAGCACCGTATTATCAGGTACAGTCCTTTCGGCTTCAGAAAAGCAAGCGGGTCAAAGGCGCTTCCTTTCTGCACAGAGACAAGGGAAGAGGGAAAAAGCTGCACCAGACAGCCAGTTCCCAGGATCAAAAATCTTCCCCCGCTTCCTCTGAGTCCACAGCATGACGCTGGGGCTCTACAGGTGGAGCCAGGTGCGGTGGAGGCGCGTCTCGGGAACTTCAGCGACCAGTGGGCTCGCTCACAGGTGGATCCCTGGGTTCTACAAGTAGTATCACAGGGATACAAGCTGGAGTTCGAGGCGACTCCCCCTCGCCGTTACCTCAAATCAGCCTTGCCTGCTGCCCTCGGAGAAAGGGGAGGTAGTACTGGCGGCAATTCACAAGCTGTACTTCCAGCAGGTGATAATCAAGGTACCCCTCCTTTAACAAGGCCGGGGTTACTATTCCACAATGTTTGTGGTACCGAAACCAGACGGTTCGGTGTGACCCATTCTAAAATTGAAATCCTTGAACACTTATATACGAAGGTTCAAGTTCAAAATGGAATCGCTTAGGGCGGTTATTGCAAGCCTGGACGAAGGGGATTACATGGTTTCACTGGACATCAAGGATGCTTACCTGCATGTCCCCATTTACCCTCCTCACCAGGAGTACCTCAAAATTGTGGTACAGGACTGTCATTACCAATTCCAGACGTTGCCGTTGGTCTGTCCCCGGCACCGAGGGTATTTACCAAGGTAATGGCTGAAATGATGATACTCCTGCGAAAAGAAGGGAGTTATAATTATCCCGTACTTGGATGATCTCCTTATAAAGACGAGGTCCAGGGAGCAGTTGTTGGTCGGAGTAGCACTATCTCGGGAAGTGCTACAACAGCACGGCTGGATTCTGAATATTCCAAAGTCGCAGCTGGTTCCTACGACGCGTCTACTGTTCCTGGGTATGGTTCTGGACACAGAACAGAAAAAAGGCCAAGGAGTTGTCATCTCTAGTCAGAGACCTCCTAAAACAAATACAGGTGTCGGTGCATCAATGCACGCGAGTCCTGGGAAAGATGGTAGCTTCTTACGAAGAAATTCCATTCGGCAGGTTCCATGCAAGGATCTTCCAGTGGGATCTGTTGGACAAGTGGTCCGGGTCGCATCTTCGGATGCATTGGCTGATAACCCTGTCTCCAAGGGCCAGGGTGTCGCTGTTGTGGTGGCTGCAGAGTGCTCATCTTCTAGAGGGCCGCAGATTCGGCATACAGGACTGGGTCCTGGTGACCACGGATGCCAGCCTTCGAGGCTGGGGGGGCAGTCACACAGGGAAGAAACTTCCAAGGACTATGGTCGAGTCAAGAGACTTCCCTACACATAAATATTCTGGAACTAAGGGCCATTTACAATGCCCTAAGTCAGGCAAGACCCCTGCTTCAACACCAGCCGGTGCTGATCCAGTCAGACCACATCACGGCGGTCGCCCATGTAAACCAACAGGGCGGCACAAGAGGCAGGATGGCGATGGCAGAAGCCACAAGGATTTTCCGATGGGCGGAAAATCATGTGTTAGCACTGTCAGCAGTGTTCATTCCCGGAGTGGACAACTGGGAAGCAGACTTTCTCAGCAGGCAGGACACTCTGGTAACACCGTGGGTGTACTAGTCGGTGTATGTGTTCCTTCCTCTGCCTCTCATACCCAAGGTACTGAGAATAATAAGAAGGAGAGGAGTAAGAACTATACTCGTGGTTCCGGATTGGCCAAGAAGAGCTTGGTACCCAGAACTTCATGAAATGATCTCAGAGGACCCATGGCCTCTGCCGCGCAGACAGGACCTGCTGCAGCAGGGGCCCTGTCTGTTCCAAGACTTACCGCGGCTGCGTTTGACGGCATGGCGGTGGAACACCGGATCCTAAAGGAAAAAGGCATTCCGGAGGAAGTCATCCCTACCCTGATTAAGGCTAGGAAGGATGTGACCGCAAAACATTATCACCATATATGGCGAAAATATGTTGCTTGGTGTGAGGCCAGGAAGGCCCCAACGGAGGAATTTCAACTGGGTCGATTTCTGCACTTCCTACAGTCAGGAGTGACTATGGGCCTAAAATTGGGTTCCATTAAGGTCCAGATTTTGGCTCTGTACATTTTCTTCCAAAAAAGAACTGGCTTCACTGCCTGAAGTTCAGACTTTTGTTAAGGGAGTGCTGCATATTCAGCCCCCGTTTGTGCCTCCAGTGGCACCGTGGGATCTCAACGTGGTGTTGGATTCCCTGAAGTCGCATTGGTTTGAGCCACTTAAATCCGTAGAGCTAAAATACCTCACGTGGAAAGTGGTCATCCTGTTGGCCTTGGCGTCGGCCAGGCGTGTATCAGAATTGGCGGCTTTATCATGCAAAAGCCCTTATCTGTTTTTTCATATGGATAGGGCGGAATTGAGGACTCATTCCCAATTCCTTCCTAAGGTGGTATCAGCTTTTCATGTGAACCAACCTATTGTGGTGCCTGCGGCTACTTGGGACTTGGAGGACTCCAAGTTACTGGACGTAGTCAGTGCCCTGAAAATATGTGTTTCCAGGACGGCTGAAGTCAGGAAAACTGACTCGCTATTTATCCTGTATGCACCCAACAAGCTGGGTGCTCCTGCTTCTAAGCAGACTATGGCTCGCTGGATCTGTAGCACGATTCAACTTGCACATTCTGCGGCTGGACTGCCGCACCCTAAATCTGTAAAAGCCCATTCCACGAGGAAAGTGGGCTCTTCTTGGGCGGCTGCCCGAGGGGTCTCGGCTTTACAACTTTGCCGAGCTGCTACTTGGTCGGGTTCAAACACTTTTGCAAGAGTTTACAAGTTTGAAACCCTGGCTGAGGAGGACCTTGAGTTTGCTCATTCGGTGCTGCAGAGTCATCCGCACTCTCCCGCCCGTTTGGGAGCTTTGGTATAATCCCCATGGTCCTTACGGAGTTCCCAGCATCCACTAGGACGTCAGAGAAAATAAGATTTTACTCACCGGTAAATCTATTTCTCGTAGTCCGTAGTGGATGCTGGGCGCCCATCCCAAGTGCGGATTGTCTGCAATACTTGTATATAGTTATTGCCTAACTAAAGGGTTATTGTTATGAGCCATCTGTAGTGAGGCTCAGTTATATTTCATACTGTTAACTGGGTATAATATCACGAGTTATACGGTGTGATTGGTGTGGCTGGTATGAGTCTTACCCGGGATTCCAAATCCTTTCCTCATTGTGTCAGCTCTTCCGGGCACAGTATCCTAACTGAGGTCTGGAGGAGGGTCATAGAGGGAGGAGCCAGTGCACACCAGGTAGTCCTAAAGCTTTCTTTAGTTGTGCCCAGTCTCCTGCGGAGCCGCTATTCCCCATGGTCCTTACGGAGTTCCCAGCATCCACTACGGACTGCGAGAAATAGATTTACCGGTGAGTAAAATCTTATTTTTTTATTTCTCTGACGTCCTAAGTGGATGCTGGGGACTCCGTCAGGACCATGGGGATTAGCGGCTCCGCAGGAGACAGGGCACAAAAGTAAAAGCTTTAGGATCAGGTGGTGTGCACTGGCTCCTCCCCCTATGACCCTCCTCCAAGCCTCAGTTAGATTTTTGTGCCCGGCCGAGAAGGGTGCAATCTAGGTGGCTCTCCTAAAGAGCTGCTTAGAGTAAAAGTTTGTTAGGTTTTTTATTTTCAGTGAGTCCTGCTGGCAACAGGCTCACTGCTACGAGGGACTTAGGGGAGAGAAGTGAACTCACCTGCGTGCAGGATGGATTGGCTTCTTAGGCTACTGGACACCATTAGCTCCAGAGGGAGTCGGAACACAGGTCTCACCCTGGGGTTCGTCCCGGAGCCGCGCCGCCGACCCCCTTGCAGATGCCGAAAAGTGAAGAGGTCCAGAAACGGCGGCAGAAGACTCTTCAGTCTTCATAAGGTAGCGCACAGCACTGCAGCTGTGCGCCATTGTTGTCAGCACACTTCATAGCAGCGGTCACTGAGGGTGCAGGGCGCTGGGGGGGGCGCCCTGGGCAGCAATGATAGTACCTTATTCTGGCTAAAAATACATCACATATATCCCCTGGGGGCTATATGGATGTATTTAACCCCTGCCAGGTCTCAGAAAAACGGGAGAAGAAGCCCGCCGAAAAGGGGGCGGGGCCTATTCTCCTCAGCACACAGCGCCATTTTCCCTCACAGAAATGCTGGTGGGAAGGCTCCCAGGCTCTCCCCTGCACTGCACTACAGAAACAGGGTTAAAACAGAGAGGGGGGGCACTTATTTGGCGATATGTATATATATATTAAAATGCTATAAGGGAAAAACACTTATATAAAGGTTGTCCCTGTATAATTATAGCGTTTTTGGTGTGTGCTGGCAAACTCTCCCTCTGTCTCCCCAAAGGGCTAGTGGGGTCCTGTCCTCTATCAGAGCATTCCCTGTGTGTGTGCTGTGTGTCGGTACGTGTGTGTCGACATGTATGAGGACGATGTTGGTGAGGAGGCGGAGCAATTGCCTGAAATGGTGATGTCACTCTCTAGGGAGTCGACACCGGAATGGATGGCTTATTTAAGGAATTACGTGATAATGTCAACACGCTGCAAGGTCGGTTGACGACATGAGACGGCCGGCAAACAAATTAGTACCTGTCCAGGCGTCTCAAACACCGTCAGGGGCTGTAAAACGCTCATTTACCTCAGTCGGTCGACACAGACACAGACACGGACACTGACTCCAGTGTCGACGGTGAAGAAACAAACGTATTTTCCTTTAGGGCCACACGTTACATGTTAAGGGCAATGAAGGAGGTGTTACATATTTCTGATACTACAAGTACCACAAGAAGGGTATTATGTGGGGTGTGAAAAAACTACCTGTAGTTTTTCCTGAATCAGATAAATTAAATGAAGTGTGTGATGATGCGTGGGTTTCCCCCGATAGAAAATTATTGGCGGTATACCCTTTCCCGCCAGAAGTTAGGGCGCGTTGGGAAACACCCTTTAGGGTGGATAAGGCGCTCACACGCTTATCAAAACAAGTGGCGGTACCGTCTCCAGATAGGGCCGCCCTCAAGGAGCCAGCTGAGAGGCTGGAAAATATCCTAAAAAGGTATATACACACATACTGGTGTTATACTGCGACCAGCGATCGCCTCAGCCTGGTTGTGCAGCGCTGGGGTGGCTTGGTCGGATTCCCTGACTGAAAATATTGATACCCTTGACAGGGACAGTATTTTATTGACTATAGAGCATTTAAAGGATGCATTTCTATATATGCGAGATGCACAGAGGGATATTTGCACTCTGGCATCAAGAGTAAGTGCGATGTCCATATCTGCCAGAAGATGTTTATGGACACGACAGTGGTCAGGTGATGCAGATTCCAAACGGCACATGGAAGTATTGCCGTATAAAGGGGAGGAGATATTTGGGGTCGGTCCATCGGACCTGGTGGCCTCGGCAACAGCTGGAAAATCCACCTTTTTTACCCCAAGTCACATCTCAGCAGAAAAAGACACCGTCTTTTCAGCCTCAGTCCTTTCGTCCCCATAAGGGCAAGCGGGCAAAAGGCCAGTCATATCTGCCCAGGGATAGAGGAAAGGGATGAAGACTGCAGCAGGCAGCCCATTCCCAGGAACAGAAGCCCTCCACCGTTTCTGCCAAGTCCTCAGCATGACGCTGGGGCCGTACAAGCGGACTCAAGTGCGGTGGGGGGTCGTCTCAAGAGTTTCAGCGCGTAGTGGGCTCACTCGCAAGTGGACCCCTGGATCCTACAAGTAGTATCCCAGGGGTACAGACTGGAAATTCGAGACGTCTCCCACTCGCAGGCTCCTGATGTCTGCTTTACCAACGTCTTCCTCCGACAGGGAGGCAGTATTGGAAACAATTCACAAGCTGTATTCCCAGCAGGTGATAATCAAAGTACCCCTCCTACAACAAGGAAAGGGGTATTATTCCACACTATATTGTGGTACTGAAGCCAGACGGCTCGGTGAGACCTATTCTAAATGGGAAATCTTTGAACACTTACATACAAAGGTTCAAATCAAGATGGAGTCACTCAGAGCAGTGATAGCGAACCAGGAAGAAGGGGACTATATGGTGTCCCTGGACATCAAGGATGCTTACCTCCATGTCCCAAATTGCCCTTCTCACCAAGGGTACCTCAGGTTCGTGGTACGGAACTGTCACTATCAGTTTCAGACGCTGCCGTTTGGATTGTCCACGGCACCCCGGGTCTTTACCAAAGTAATGGCCGAAATGATGATTCTTCTTCAAAGAAAAGGCGTCTTAATTATCCCTTACTTGGACGATCTCCTGATAAGGGCAAGGTCCAGAGAACAGTTGGAAGTCGGAGTAGCACTATCTCAAGTAGTTCTACGACAGCACGGGTGGATTCTAAATATCCAAAATCGCAGCCGTTTCCGACGACACGTCTGCTGTTCCTAGGGATGGTTCTGGACACAGTCCAGAAAAAGGTGTTTCTCCCGGAGGAGAAAGCCAGGGAGTTATCCGAGCTAGTCAGGAACCTCCTAAAACCAGGAAAAGTGTCAGTGCATCATTGCACAAGAGTCCTGGGAAAAATGGTGGCTTATTACGAAGCGATTCCATTCGGCAGATTCCACGCAAGAACTTTTCAGTGGGATCTGCTGGACAAATGGTCCGGATCGCATTTTCAGATGCATCAGCGGATAACCCTATCTCCAAGGACAAGGGTGTCTCTCCTGTGGTGGTTACAGAGTGCTCATCTTCTAGAGGGCCGCAGATTCGGCATTCAGGATTGGATGCTGGTGACCACGGAGGCCAGCCTGAGAGGCTGGGGAGCAGTCACACAGGGAAAAAATTTCCAGGGAGTGTGATCAAGTCTGGAGATTTTTCTCCACATAAATATACTGGAGCGAAGGGCAATTTACAATGCTCTAAGCTTAGCAAGACCTCTGCTTCAGGGTCAGCCGGTATTGATCCAGTGGGACAACATCACGGCAGTCGCCCACGTAAACAGACAGGGCGGCACAAGAAGCAGGAGGGCAATGGCAGAAACTGCAAGGATTTTTCGCTGGGCGGAAAATCATGTGATAGCACTGTCAGCAGTGTTCATTCCGGGAGTGGACAACTGGGAAGCAGACTTCCTCAGCAGGCACAACCTCCACCCGGGAGAGTGGGGACTTCATCGGGAAGTCATCCACATGATTGTGAACCGTTGGAAAAGACCAAAGGTGGACATGATGGCGTCCCGCCTGAACAAAAAACTGGACAAGTATTGCGCCAGGTCAAAAGACCCTCAGGCAATAGCTGTGGACGTTCTGGTAACACCGTGGGTGTACCAGTCGGTGTATGTCTTCCCTCCTCTGCTTCTCATACCCAAGGTATTGAGAATTATAAGACGTAGAGGAGTAAGAACTATACTCGTGGCTCCGGATTGGCCAAGAAGGACTTGGTACCCGGAACTTCAAGAGATGCTCACAGAGGACTCATGGCCTCTGCCGCTAAGAAGGGACTTGCTTCAGCAAGTACCATGTCTGTTCCAAGACTTACCGCGGCTGCGTTTGACGGCATGGCGGTTGAACGCCGGATCCTAAGGGAAAAAGGCATTCCGGAAGAGGTCATTCCTACCCTGGTCAAAGCCAGGAAGGAGGTGACCGCACAACATTATTACCACATGTGGCGAAAATATGTTGCGTGGTGTGAGGCCAGGAAGGCCCCATGAAGAAATTTCAACTCGGTCGTTTCCTGCATTTCCTGCAAACAGGAGTGTCTATGGGCCTCAAATTGGGGTCCATTAAGGTTCAAATTTCGGCCCTGTCGATTTTCTTCCAGAAAGAATTGGCTTCAGTTCCTGAAGTACAGAAGTTTGTCAAGGGAGTACTGCATATACAACCCCCTTTTTGTGCCTCCAGTGGCACTGTGGGATCTCAACGTAGTTCTGGGATTCCTAAAATCACATTGGTTTAAACCGCTCAAATCTGTGGATTTGAAATATCTCACAGGGAAAGTGACCATGCTGTTGGCCCTGGCCTCGGCCAGGCGAGTGTCAGAATTGGCGGCGTTTGTCTCAAAAAAGCCCATATCTGATTGTCCATTCGGACAGGGCAGAGCTGCGGACTCATCCCCAGTTTCTCCCTAAGGTGGTGTCAGTGTTTCACCTGAACCAGCTTATTGTGGTACCTGCGGCTACTAGGGACTTGGAGGACTCCAAGTTGCTAGATGTTGTCAGGGCCCTGAAAATATAGTTTCCAGGACGGCTGGAGTCAGGAAAACTGACTTGCTGTTATCCTGTATGCACCCAACAAACTGGGTGCTCTTGCTTCTAAGCAGACGATTGCTAGTTGGATGTGTAGTACAATTCAGCTTGCACATTCTGTGGCAGGCCTGCCACAGCCAAAATATGTAAATGCCCATTCCACAAGGAAGGTGGGCTCATCTTGGGCGGCTGCCCGAGGGGTCTCGGCTTTACAACTTTGCCGAGCTGATACTTGGTCAGGGGCACACCCTGACTGAGGAGGACCTGGAGTTCTCTCATTCGGTGCTGCAGAGTCATCCGCACTCTCCCGCCCGTTTGGGAGCTTTGGTATAATCCCCATGGTCCTGACGGAGTCCCCAGCATCCACTTAGGACGTCAGAGAAAATAAGAATTTACTTACCGATAATTCTATTTCTCGTAGTCCGTAGTGGATGCTGGGCGCCCATCCCAAGTGCGGATTGTCTGCAATACTTGTACATAGTTATTGTTACAAAAATCGGGTTATTATTGTTGTGAGCCATCTTTTCAGAGGCTCCGCTGTTATCATGCTGTTAACTGGGTTCAGATCACAGGTTGTACAGTGTGATTGGTGTGGCTGGTATGAGTCTTACCCGGGATTCAAAATCCTTCCTTATTGTGTACGCTCGTCCGGGCACAGTATCCTAACTGAGGCTTGGAGGAGGGTCATAAAGGGAGGAGCCAGTGCACTGCACACCACCTGATCCTAAAGCTTTTACTTTTGTGCCCTGTCTCCTGCGGAGCCGCTAATCCCCATGGTCCTGACGGAGTCCCCAGCATCCACTACGGACTACGAGAAATATAATTATCGGTAAGTAAATTCTTATTTTTTTCATACTTAACGATCCACGTGGAGTACGATTGGAACGGTAAAGTGTGCCGAGCGAAGCGGTAGCGGAGCGAAGGCACCATGCCCGAAGCATGGCGAGCGAAGCGAGCCATGCGAGGGGACGCGGTGCTCTAATATGGGATCCCGGCCACTCTACGAAGAAAACGACACCAAAAAAAAAAAAATGAACCACACCCGATATAACATGTGCAGAGAGAGTTAGATTTGGGTGGGGTGTGTTCAAACTGAAATCTAAATTGCAGTGTAAAAATAAAGCAGCCAGTATTTACCCTGCACAGAAACAAAATAACCCACCCAAATCTAACTCTCTGCACATGTTATATCTGTGACACCTGCAGTGCACATGGGTGGTCATTCCGAGTTGTTCGCTCTGTAAATTTCATCGCATCGCAGCGATTTTCCGCTTAGTGCGCATGCGCAATGTTCGCACTGCAACTGCGCCAAGTAAATTTGCTAAGAAGTTAGGAATTTTACTCACGGCTTTTTCTTCGTTCAGGCGATCGTAATGTGATTGCAATAAATAGTGGAAAACTGCTCTAATCAAGCTGGTATGCAAAACATATGTAACGAAGAGCTCTAAATTTCCTATTATTACATAGTATATAGCTCTTCTTACTAACAGCCAGCAGAGTGCGTGGGAAAAATCCCTTTTGTATTTCTTGTCGATCGTAATGTGATTGACAGGAAATGGGTGTTACTGGGCGGAAACACGCCGTTTTATGGGCGTGTGGGGAAAAACGCTACCGTTTCCGGGAAAAAACGCAGGAGTGGCTGAAGAAACGGGGGAGTGTCTGGGCGAACGCTGGGAGTGTTTGTGACGTCAAACCAGGAACGACAAGCACTGAACTGATCGCACTGGCAGGGTAAGTCTCGAGCTACTCAGAAACTGCACAGAGATGTCTTATCGCAATATTGCGAATCTTTCGTTCGAAATTTTAAGATGCTAATATACACTCCCAGTAGGCGGCGGCTTAGCGTGTGCAATGCTGCTAAAAGCAGCTTGCGAGCGAACAACTCGGAATGACCACCATGGTTTTGCCCAATTGCTAACAAATTTGCTGCTGCGATCAACTCAGAATTACAAGAGTCAACCTTTCTCTTTCCCCTTTACATTTGCGTTTATTTTTTGACTCAGGGCGCACCGCCATATGGACGTATAGGAAATATTTGATACCTATAACCACTGTCCGATTCTGGCTCTTGTATTATTCTCTGTATATTGAACCTAGGCCGGTGCAGAATCCAATTTTATCCTATACACACATTAATTACACAGGTTCTGTGGCTGGCTGATTTCAAGCCTGGTTTTAATCAGCCACAGAACCTGTATAATCCATGAGCATCCCGGTTTAAAGGGATGGTATGGTAGACCTATATAATGTGTGTGTGTGTGTGTGTGTGTGTGTGTGTGTGTGTGTGTGTGTGTGTGTGTGTGTGTGTGTGTGTTTATAGTTCATGGATTGCATTGACAGTTGATGTGGTAGATATTATCTTGGTCTCTCTGACGTTTCTAAGCCTGATGGATAACGAATGCTGCGCCCTGTATACAGTAATCCGGCCTCAGTGAATTGCACATCATTGCAGTAGGGGGTGAATTGCATTATCCCATGGAATTTAAGTGATGGCTCTGTCATACCCAATTTACCCCCTGTTGGTGTCAGATGAGCGAGTCTCTGTGTCTTCCTCTTGTGGCTGTTATGTCACACCGTATGTGCCCATACCCTGGCCTGGGTTTAGGGTTTCTTGCATCTAGTTCCTCTTTCATGTAAGTGAGACGGTGGTTACTGTGCTAATGAGAATGACTGGTGCGCTATCACCCCCACCAGTTTCCTGGTCGGCCCCAGCATCTGTCTCTGGCAGACCCCATGGCGCTGGTTACACAATGGCAGCAGTTAAAGTGGTTATTATTGAGAAAAGCAGCTCCTGTTGGGTAATGGTGTCAGGAAGACCACCCCGTCCTCATTGCCTCTCATGCATTTCACCAGCCTCCCAACTAAACCTATTCATTATTGCAATAACATTCTGTATTTCCTGTTTTTGTATTGTTATTAGATTTAAATGTGCAAGATACATTCATGTGGTCTATTTAGCCATATCCTATATACAGTCTCACTGATTGTATCTAGCACTTAGTGATCTATGTACAAAGCCTTGGAGAAAGATAAAGCGGAGAGAGATAAAGTACCAATCAATCATCTCCTAACTGTCGTTTTTCACACACAGCCTGTAATATGACAGTTAGGAGCTGATTGGCTGGTACTTTATCTTTCTTCACTTTATCTCTCTCCAAGGCTTAGTACATAAACAACTTTCTTACCTTTCTTTCTTTCTTTCTTTCTTTCTTTCTTTCTTTCTTTCTTTCTTTCTTTCTTTCTTTCTTGAAAAAGCCACCCGTAGAGCTGTGAAGCATGTTGAATTGATTGCCTGTTCTCCTGGGAGAAATTGGAAGCCACATTGCACTTTTTTAGCTTACTATCAGCGGGTATGGGTCATTAGGCCGACCACACTTAGGTTGACTGTCATTAGGTAGACCACTGTTGGTCAACATGCATTAGGTCAACGTGGCCATTAGGTCGACATGGGAAAAGGTCGACATGAGTTTTTTAAACTTTTTTTTGTGTCGTTCTCTTTGTAAAGTGACCAGGAACCCCAATTAGTGCACCGTGTCCCCTCACATGGCTCGCTTCGCTCCCCATGCTTCGGGCACGGTGCCTCGCTCCGCTACCGGTGCGCTCAGCACAGGTTACCGTTCCCAATTGTAGTCCACGTGGATCGTAAAGTATGAAAAAGGTCAAAAAATGTGAAAAACTCATCTCGACCTTTTTCCATGTCGACCTAATGACTGTCGACCTAAGTGCTGTCGAACTAATGACCATATCCCCTATCAGCATACCAGCTAACATCACCATTTGGCACTGAGCATCCGACAGGTAAGATCTAGCACACTGTGGGGGTCATTCTGACCCGTTCGCTCGCTGCTGTTTGTCGCAGCCGAGCGAACGGGTCTCTACTGCGCATGCGCTGGTGCCATAGTGCGCAGGCAGAGGCGGTCGCTGGGCAGGAGGGGGCGGAACGGCAGCGTTTGGCCGCCGTTTCGTGGGAACGGTCCGGCCAACGCAGGCGTGGCCGGACCGAATGGGGGACGGGCCGCAGCGACTGCGTGACGTCACACGCAGCCGCTGCGGGCTGGGGAGCGATGAGTAGCGCTCGGCCAGCACGCTAAAGCTGCGCTGGCCGGGAGCTTCTCTTGAAGTGCAAAGGCATCGCCGCTGTGCGATGCCTTTGCACTTCTGCGGGGGGGGGGGGGGGGGGAAGCCGTCACTGACATGCGGGGCGGACTAGCTCTGTGCTGGGCGTCCCCCCGCATGTCAGTGTGAATGATCGTAGCTTTGCTAAATTTAGCACAGCTACGATCAACTTGTAATGACCCCCTGTATCCGCTGTTAACTACCCAGTGACAGAGTGGTGCTGGCTGCACCTGACACAGCAGCATCACCCGGCACACAGGATCCTTCATCAGTCAGCAGTTTCCTCCGGTGACCAGCCAAGTCGAGGGATGCCCACCGCACCTGGATGCGCAGCAGCGACTAGATCCACGGCTACACACTGCTTGCTTTCCGGTGGCTGGCCGGTACTGTGACAACGAGGACCACGCTCACAGGCTTTACAGCAAGGTACATCTGAATTCCCCAGTACGCTTTCTAGCGTTAGCGACCATCTCCACACACCCGCAAGGGACAGTGTGATCTGCCGGGACCGTGCTAAGTCTCAAGTTACCAGATCCCCACCGTACAGTGTCACAGGTATGGAGTCTCTATTTACACACAGGATATTACTGTGGATTCATCGTAAGTAAGAAGCCGAGTAGCCTAATGATCCGTACATGTGAGACTATTACACAAATGTCGCACATGCCAACCGTCAGGAACATACCCTATTTGATGACAGGATAAGGTTCCTTTTACTTAACTATAACTGATAAATAACAAAAAAAATCTTTCTTTACAAATCCTGAGACTAAAACAGCCAGCATTGAAGATTACATTGGTCTGTTGTGAGCGGTTAGATTGGCCTCGGTGGTAAGTCTGGCCTGGCCACTGTTGGCTGTCAGTCTCGTACTGAAAGTGTAACCTCTGCGTTGTGTGCTGAATCCTCTACAAAGAGGATTACCCACAGAATGATAAGGGACAGAATACCTCCGTTACCGTGATCCTCGTCATCCCCTGACACCGAGAATTAATACTTGGCTACGATTAGAATGCCTCCGTTATGTCTGCCAGCGTCCTGAGTGGCGGAAGTGGCAGAATCACAGAAATCCGCACAAGTGCATATGTGTGTGCCGCTGCTCTGGGTTTGCACAGTGAGAGTCACTCAGGATACACCACTGCAACTGGCGTAGTACTACAGTACCTCTGCACCAGTTACATAGGGACATACTTACTTTGAATGTCTCCTCTCCGGGAGAAGCCCGGAGAGGAGACGCTGCAGGAGACTTCAGGGGGTGGGGCCGGGCTGTGACATAATCAAGCCCCGCCCCCACATCCAGAAAACACTGCGGGTCCGCAATTCAAGTCATTTTAACCACTTCCCCACTCCACGGACCCGCAAACTCAGGAGAGTATCTCTCCATCCTGCCCGCATCACTAGGGTGCGAGCAGGATGTGGGAGACCTGCCTAATCTTCCGGGGGTGCGGGGGGGGCAACCACAAAAAACGGGAGCCTCCCGCAGCTTCCGGGAGAGTAGGCAGTACCTCTGAAAGTCTGGGGGCAGGCTTAGGAGAGGGAAGCTTAATGCCGAGTCCTGGGTTCTGCATGGCGGTTGTGGTATACAGCGCTGATCCAGATACACTGCCAGCACATATATTACATACATCTTCACATGTACAGTATGTTTATATGAGCAGCATGGACAGTATAATGTTGAGCATTACTGCTTCACAGCACTGAGGTCATGGGTTTGATTCCCAACTGAGTGGAGTTTGTATATTCTCCCCGTATATGCGTGGGTTTCCTCCGGGCACTCCGGTCTCCTCCCATAATCCAAAAATATACTGGTAGGTTAATTGGTTCCCAACAAAATTAACCCCAGCGTGAATGTGTGTAGGTAGTGTGCATGCGGTAGGGAATATAGAGTGTAAGCTCCACTGCGGCAGGGACTGATGTGATAAGCCAAATCTTAGTGCCCCCCCCCCTCCTCCTTGCACAAGGTGGTCAGTGCTGCAGGTGGGTTACATCCATTAGGCGTATTTCGGATCTTCAGGTATTCAACCTGAGAACAAGCTAGTTAGTAATTGCATCTGTAGATGCTAATATCGGTGTCTCAGGGTTTTTTCTCAGTGCTCACTATTTGGGGGAACAGGTAGCAGGCTTTTTCAGAGACACTGGGATGTACTGACCATAAATACTGTGCATATGCCTATGTTTGTTGTGGGGGCATAACGTACTACCACTGTGAGAGAGGGAACCTTCTGTTTAGTTAGTGCCCAGACGGGCTAGAAATTATTTTATGTTTTGTGTTTTTGTACTGCACAATAAACCTAGCCATGGCTAGATTGCATGAAATCCCTGGACTGGTGTGTTGTTTCCTGGCTGCTGTGGGTTTGAAAGTGCCCATCTACCCCAAGAGAGGAGCCCCCCTTACCTTGATCTACTACCTACCTCTTGTGGGATATAAAACATCTACAAACATGCAACTTTTAACTTTACTGTTTACATGTACAGTATGTCATATGGGAAGGGCGGCTGGACTGCATACCGTAATGCAAACATAACATGGAGTGCTACCATCCTGAGACTTGTAGTGCTACACAGAAAAAAAAGAAAATGCAGCTGCACACTCTAAATACTAAGAACACTGTTTATCAAAACAATTATAATAAACTCTGAAATTTAATATGGAATAAACTTGAGGTTCTTAGCATAAATATGGCCCCATCTCCTGCGACCAGGTGACATCAGGTGGGTCCCCAACATTCCTAAAGTTAAAGTCCAGAACGCAGGACCCCCCTGGGCCATTACGACCCAAGCGCCTCAAGGCATCACACTAGTAAAACACCTTAATTACTACTTCTCACCTATGTAGAGTATGTTACCTGTAATTGCACCAGAAGCCAAATACATTGAAATATCCTGGTCTTGGACTATGCAGGCCTCTTTTATCTGTTATATAATATCGGTCTAAAAGGAGCGAGTTAGCTACATACCCCCTATTCAGATCATTGATCCGGGGCTATAATGTTCACCATCTGGTTCTGTCAGATAGTGTTAGTTGGTGTAAACTGGAGAGGATCATATGACTTTCGGGCCTAATTTGGTGCTGCACGTAAACCGATGTTTTTGGAAATGCGCAGCCCAGAATCCGCACTGCACATGTGCAGATCTGGGGCTGCAATGTCGCTTGCAGTACCCCAATCGCTGATGCATGACTGACATTCTGCCGGTGTTTATGAGCGGAGACCGGCAGCTTTCCAGATAATGGGGACGTGTTTTCCCTCTTTTCTGTGCGTGCTGAAGCCAGTCGCTGTGTCCTCAGATGCAGCTTCACTAGCTTCAGCAACATGATTATACCGGACATCCTGAGTTACCTGAGGGGCACTGAGATATCCAATGGTCATGCGATTGTTCCGATGCTGCGTCCTCAAACTCAGCAGCACATCACAGAAGCCTGCAGTGCAGAGTTGCCTACTCTCCCTCATTCTGCAGGATACTCCCTGAAATAGTAGCAATCTCCCTCACTCCCTGAATAGACCAGCAATCTCCCTGATTTTACTTTGAACTCAAGACTCCTGCGGCTTTTGCATATTTTCGCTCCACTTCTGCGTACCAAGTGGTGGTGCACTTAGCGTCCTTCTGAATCAGCCCCATTTACAGTATGTACCTTTGTATATTCTACTACCCAATTATTATTAATTAGTAGTGATTTGATTCACAGGACGAGGAAGCAGGATGTTCCAGGAAAGTGCCCAGGGCAGGTAGCTGAGGTGTAGGCAGTGTGCATACTGCATTATGTGTGCACAGTGATTGCCAGAGCACGGAACAAGGAAATGTGAGTATTATGTTGGAATACAAATTGTGCATAGTGTACAGCCATTGCCAAGCAGCAGCTAAGGATGTATGCAGTACACACCTGTAGCCACCAGGGGGTAAATTTACTAAGATATGAGTTCTATTTAAGATGGGATGTTGCCCATAGCAACCAATCAGATTTTACTTCTCATTTATCTAGCACCTTCTAGAACAGTGATGGCTAACCTTGACACTCCAGCTATTGTTGACCTACATATCCCAGCATGCCCTGCTACAGTTTTATTATTTGGCCATGCTAAAACTGATGCAAGGAATGCTGGGTTGTGTAGTGCAACAACAGCTGGAGTATCAAGGTTAGCTATCACTGTTCTCTAGAAGATAATACCTAGAATCTGATTGGTTGCTATGGGCAACATCCCATCGTAAATAGAACTCCCATCTTAGTAAATTTACCCCCAGGAATGTGGGAGCAGCTGCACAACCTGACACCTTTTGCTTTAATTTCAGCAAAAACATCAGCAAAAACCCTTTTCTACACTCCCTGTGTGGCTGCTGATTGTACCTCACACCCCAGATGAGCCAGCGCTAACTCAAGAAACAAAGGGACACTGACCCCTCTACCTGGTTGCAATGACCCTTGCCCCTGCCCACTGCCTATTCACTGTTGACCATGCCTGATGACTGGGATAATTCCATTTCCACACTGCCTCAGTCTACACAGAGGATACCGATAGATATGCCAGTTACTAGCGATAACAAACAGCGTGTAGGAATTTTTAACATTGCATTATCCAGACTGTGTTATTAGTATCACCATACATGTCCCTGTACAAGGAGATATAGCAGCCTGGAGAAAAGAGAACAGTAAAGAGATTGGTTACCACATCACAGGAACCAGTGAAAGTCCTTGTTAGAGGAATGGAGAAATCAGATCTGACAGAAGTAACCCCACATGTATTGCTTAATTCATTCTCAGTGGCTGGACAGTAATTAGCGGTTACTATCCTGTTTTGTGTAAGACTCTTATCCCTGTCACCTGTTCTCACTAGCAATTTCCTGGCATCAGGCGTTTGAGTTTAGAGTCTTTGCAGCCAATGTACAAGTATCTAGCACCAGGGATGAATATTATTTATTAAATTCTCTTGGCAGTACAGTGACTCCAAAAGAGACTATTCTGCTAATAGGAAAAAGCTTAGGCCCGGCTTACCTACTGCACACATGCGGCCACCAGGGGGCATCTGAAGTGTAAATGTAGTCTGCATGCTATGATGGCGTTAGCTATGATCTGAAGAGATAACCTTTTCAACTGCTTGGTAAATAGGCCACACAAAGCTATGGGGACTGCAATAATACCTCTGATTACTGTGACGGAACCCTCAGAGTAGCCCCACTGAAAGCAGCTGTTTTCGGTTGATGGACAAAGTACATTAATAAAAAGGCTAAAAACATACAATATAGAATGCAGCCCTGTATGTAGAACATATTTTGTCTGCTTTCACGTTGCACATGCTCTGAGAGTACGCAAGTAGAGGCGTCGGATCGGCGCCTAGCGATGGATTTAATGAAGAATCCATTCGCACAGCCAATCGCAAGGTGATTGACAGAAAGAGGGCATTTGTGGGTGGCAACTGACCGTTTTCTGGGAGTGTATGGAAAAACGCAGGCGTGTCCAAGCGTTTGCAGGGCGGGTGTCTGACGTCAATTCCGGGCACGAACAGGCTGAAATGATCGCAGCGGCCGAGTAAGTCCTGAGCTACTCAGAAACTGCGCAAAACTTTTTTGTACCGCTCGGCTGCAAAAGCGTTCACACACTTGCAAAGCGAAAATACACTCCCCCATAGGCGGCGACTATCTGATCGCTGCGCTGCAAAAAATAGCTAGCGAGCGATCAACTCGGAATGACCCCAATGTACAAGTATCTAGCACCAGGGATGAATATTATTTATTAAATTCTCTTGGCAGTACAGTGGTTCCAATAAGAGACTCTACTGCTAATAGTACAAAGCTTAGCTTACCTACTGCACACATGCGGCCACCAGGGGGCATCTGAAGTGTAAATGTAGCCTGCATGTTATGATGGCATCGCTACTCTATGCTCTGAAGAGATAACCTTTTCACTGCTTGGTAAGTAGGCCACGCAAAGCTATGGGGACTGCAATAATACCTCTGATTACTGTGACGGAACCCTCAGAGTAGCCCCACTGAAAGCAGCTGTTTTCGGTGAATGGACAAAGTACATTAATAAAAAGGCCAAAAACATACTGGTAGGCTATGCAATACAGAATGCAGCCCTGTATGTAGAACATATCTTGTCTGCTTTCACGTTGCACATGCTCTGAGAGTACGCAAGTAGCGGCGACGCAGTCTCGTACTCATACCTGGGATATAACGGGCTGTATTCATGTAAGTTAAGGTCAATGAAGGTTACGCGGACCTGGATATAAGTGTAAATACACCCCCTTTTCTGTCACAGGTGCAAGTGTGCAGTGACGACGGTAGCAAGTAACATTCGCATATAGGTCTCCATACTTATTCATCTTCCACATACAGACGCACGGCAGGTTGTGACATTAGCAAAAGGAAGGAAGTAGCCCACCGTGGGCCCTATAGGAATAAGGCAAAACCCTGACGAGCCGGAACTGCCCGAAAAGCATTTGGAATTAATCAATGTCCTCAGGCTTTTCTGTTTTATACAGAGGTTGCCCTGACTTCTGGCTTGTGTTAGTAGCAGGTTACTGTTTATGCTAGGGTCTCCTTTTGTTGCAGTGATTATGGAATGGAACACAAGACTATTTCTAGCAAGTGACTGATATTCATTAACAGGTTCTCCAGGGGAGGTGGCTGTTCATGTATATGGATAAAGAGATTTATGGTAGACTTACCATAGTTAAATCTCTTTCTGCAAGGTACACTGGGTTCCACAGGGAATACATTAGGGTGTAGAGATGGATCTTGATCCAGAGGCACCAACAGGCTAAAGCTTTAGACTGTCCCAGAATGCATTGCGGGGGCCTCCTCTATAACCCCACCTCCAGGCACTGTGAGCTCAGTTTTGTTAACCAGTCCAATGTAGAAGCAGGTAAAAGAGAAGGTAGATGTTAGTCACATAGAACCACGTTCTCACGACAGGAGAAGGGACTAGCGGCTAATGCCATACAAACACAAAGAAGCTAACTGCGTCAGGGTGGGTGCCCTGTGGAACCCAGTGTACCTCGCAGAAAGAGATTTAACTATGCTAAGTCTACCATAAATCTCCTTTTCTGCAGCGGGGTACACTGTGTTACACAGGGAATACATCAGGGATGTCCTAAAGCAGTTCCTCAAGGGAGGGGATGCACCTTAGCGGGTATGAGAACCTGGCGTCCAAAGGAAGCATCCTGGGAGGTGGAAGTATCAAAGGCATAGAACCTAATAAACGTGTTCACTGAGGACCACGTAGTCGCCTTGCACAATTGTTCTGCGGACGCACCACAACGGGCCGCACAAGAGGGTCCAACAGACCGAGTAGAATGGGCTTTAATAGCAGCAGCAGCTAGGAGTCCAGCCTGCGCATATGCTTGTGCAATCATCATTCTAATCCATTTGGCGAAGGTTTGCTTATTCGCAGGCCAGCCACGTTTGTGGAAACCAAACAGTACAAAGAGGGTATCCGACCTCCTGATAGAGGCAGTCCTCTCCACATATATACGGAGAGCCCGTACCATATTCAAAGACCGTTCTTCGGAGGACAAATCAGAAGAGATGAAGGCTGGAACCACAATCTCTTGATTAAGGTGAATAGAAGACACCACCTTTTGTAAATAACCAGGGCGAGTTCTAAGAACTCGGTCACGATGAAATATCAAAAAGGGTGGACGAAAGGACAAAGCGCCCAAGTCTGACACCCTTCTAGCAGAGGCAATAGCCAGCAGAAACAGGACCTTGGCTGTGAGCCATTTAAGGTCCATTGACTCAAGAGGTTCAAATGGAGACTCTTGCAGGGACTCAGGACAACAGACAAATCCCATGGAGCCACAGAAGGGATATAGGGAGGCTGAATCCGCAGAACGCCCTGAGTGAATGTATGAACGTCAGGCAGAGACGCACTCATTCTCTGAAACCACACCGACAAGGCAGATATGTGAACCTTGAGGGAGGCCAGACGAAGTCCTAAATCGAGGCCTTTTTGCAAAAAATCCAGAAGTCTGGAAGTACTAAGCTTGGAAGCATCGTAATTCTTATCAGCACACCAGGTGAAGTAAGAATTCCAGACCCTATAATAAATCAGTGCAGAAGCCGGTTTGCAGGCCTTTAGCATAGTTTGGATAACCGCCTCAGAGAATCCATTGGCCCTCAGGAGTGAAGCTTCAAGAGCCACGCTGTCAAACCCAGTCTGGCCAGGTCCAGGTAGACAAAAGGGTCCTGAACGAGGAGGTCTGGGCATTGAGAAAGTAGAAGAGGAAGCTCTATCGATAGGCCCTGCAGGTCTGAGAACCAATGCCGTCTGGGACACGCTGGAGCGACTAGAAGTAGTATATCTCCTTCTTGCTTGAACTTCTGTAGTACCCTGGGCAGAAGTGACACTGGAGGGAACACGTAAGGTAGCCGAAAGTTCCATGGAATTGCCAGTGCATCCACGAACGCTGCTTGAGGATCCCTTGTTCTTGATCCGAAGACCGGAACTTTGTGATTGTGTCGGGACGCCATCAGGTCTACATCTGCTAGACCCCACTTGTCCACTAGGAGTTTAAAGACTTCCTGATGAATACTCCACTCTCCGGCGTGTATGTCCTGATGACTGAGGAAATCTGCTTCCCAGTTGAGGACTCCTGGAATGAATACTGCCGATATTGCTGGCAGATGGCGTTCTGCCCAACGAAGGATCTTTGACACTTCCAGCATTGCCATGCGGCTTGGAGTGCCGTCTTGATGGTTTATGTATGCCACTGTGGTAGCGTTGTCTGATTGTACTTGAACAGGCCTGTTCTGTATCAGAGGCAGGACAAGAGTCAAAGCATAGAACACTGCCCACAATTTCAAAATGTTTATCGAGAGGAGAGATTTCTCCTTGGTCCACCGACCCTGGAGAGAGTGTTGCTCCAGCACCGCGCCCCAACCCCTCAGACTGGCGTCCGTAGTCAGTAGGACCCAGTTGGGGATCCAGAAGGGACGGCCCCTGCTCAACTGTGGGTTCTGTAGCCACCAGCTCAGTGACAGACGAACCTCTGGAGTCAAGGAGATCATTTGAGACCTGATCAGATGAGGCAGGCCATTCCACTTGGAAAGGATTAACCTCTGTAGAGGGCTAGAATGAAATTGAGCGTACTCTACCATGTCGAAAGCCGACACCATGAAGCCTAGTACTTGCATCGCCGAGTGTATCGACACTCTTGGGCGAGAGAGGAAGTATCTGATCCTGTCCTGAAGTTTCAGGACTTTCTCAGGAGACAGAAACTGTCTTTGGCTGTGTGTGTCCAGCAGTGCCCCCAGGTGCACCATGCTCCGAGCAGGGACCAGCGAGGACTTCTTCCAGTTGATGAGCCACCCATGGGCTTGTAGGAAGCGTACCATCAGTTGCAGATTACTGAGGAGGACATCTTGGGAGTTCGCCAGGATATGCAAGTCGTACAGATATGGCAGGATCCTGATTCCGTGATGACGCAGATGAGCCATCATCACGGCCATAACCTTGGTGAAGATCCGAGGGGGCGTGGCCAGTCCAAACGGCAGAGCCTGGAACTGATGGTGAAGGTTGCCAATAGCAAACCGCAGATATTGCTGATGCGATATGGCAATAGGTATATGCAGATAAGCATCTTGTATATCCAAGAATACCATATAATCTCCGGGTTCCATGGCCAGTACAATCGAGCGCAGCATTTCTATACAGAACTTGGACACTCTCACAAATTTGTTCAGTGATTTGAGGTTGAGTATAGGCCGGAAAGACCCATTTGGTTTCGGGATTAGAAACAGGGTTGAGTAGTATCCCCCGCCTCTCTGGGACAGGGGTACCGGCACTACCACTCCTGTATCCAGGAGGGAATGCACAACCAGGTGTAGAGCTTGCGCCTTCAATGGGTCTGAAGGAATAACCGTCATGCAGAACTAGCGAGGGGGACGTCTATTGAAAGAGACTGCGTACCTGTGAGAGACATCTTCTCGCACCCATGCATCTGAAGTAATCTTTAACCAGACCTGGGTGAACTGCAGAAGTCAGCCTCCCACCCTGGGATCCCCCAGGGGGATGCCCGCCCCGTCATGCAGCAGGCTTGTCTTGTTTGGAAGCAGGCTGACAGGCGGCCCAGGATTGTTTTGGGCTTAGTGGTTGTCTTGGGTATGTCTGACCCTTTGCTTTCCCTTGAGGTTGAAAGGAACGAAAAGTAGTACTCTTCGCCTTCTGTGCAGAAGGATTAGTATTCGGGAGAAATGCAGTCTTAGCAGCCGCTAAGTCAGTCACAATCTTATTCAGATCTTCCCCAAATAGCATGCCTCCCTTAAAAGGAAGTACCTCCAAAGTCTTTTTGGAGTCCAGGTCCACCTTCCATGACCTCAAACACAGAATTCGGCGAGATAGGATGGACGTAGTCAATGCCTTGGCTGCCATTACACCTGCCTCAGGCGACGCCTCCTGAATATATTGGGAGGCGGTGGTAATATGAGACAGATATTGTCTGGTAGTGTCAGATATATCCTGAGGCAGCTAATCCTCTATTGCCTGAACCCATGCTTCAATTCCTTTTGCAGCCCAGGAGACCGCTATAGTGGGTCTATGTATAGCACCTGTAAGGGAGTAAATAGATTCCAGGCATCCCTCCACATGCTTATCTGTCAGTTCCTTCAGTGAGGTGACAGTGGTGACAAGCAGAGTAGATGACACCACAAGCCGGGTAACATGGGAATCCACCGGCGGTGAATTTTCCCACTTGTTACATAACTCAGCAGGGAGAGGATAATGAGCTAGCATTTTTTTAGACAGGGAGAATTTCTTTCCTGGGGAAGACCAGAGTTCCTGACGTATGTCTACTAAATGATCAGAATGCGGTAAGACTACTTTAGCAACCTTCTGACATTTAAACTTATCAGGTTTCTTAGACGCAGTAGTGGGATCTACATCATCATCGATTTGTAGAATCAGCTTAATAGCCTCCACTAGGTCAAGGACATCAACCTGAGTTGTAGGTTCCTCATCAGAAGCAACTGTATCAGTATCTGATGGATCAGTATACTCCCCATCCTCATCAGACGTATCATCTGAGATATTAGAGGATTGTGAGGAGGAAGCGGCCCGCTTAAATGACCCCTTGATCCCAGAGGGACGTAGGGTAGGTTTTTGTCTAACCAATGCTTGATTCAATTGTTGTATCTGGGTAGACAGGGTATCAGCCCAGGGCGGATTTACCACAGGGACAATATGTGGCTGCAATGGCACAGGAGGTCCCATAGGGGGCATAAGGCGTGTCACAAGTGTTTTAAGCATAGTTGAGAATGCCGCCCAAGGGCTCCTGATTGGCTACAGGAGCACTGGGCTGACTGGGAGATGTATGGCACATATTAAACAGACCATCCTTCGAAACTTCCCCTTCAGGCAAATCCTTGGCACATACGCTGCATGATGCAGGATCGTCCCGGATTTCCCGCCCTTTGTGGTAGACATTATAGTGAATGTAACCCTAGAGCGTAAGAGTACGATACAGCCAGACAAATACAATACCTGCAAATAAATACCCTATTTATGTGACAGTATGTACAGGACACAAGCAGAGAATAAATGCAGTATGAGGTGACTGAAATACACAGTAGAATCCACTTAACTGTAAATACTGCGCAGCACTATATAATAGACCCTGACGCACCTAGTCCCCTAGGGTACAGAATACAGTGATAGTGTATACCAGCATACACCGAAAGTGAAATCCACATAGCAGATACAGGCACACACAGTCACAGTGACAATGCAGATAAAACTGCACTGGACTAGTATATATATATATATATATATATGTGTGTGTGTTACAGTCCAGCACTCAACTCGGCAGGGGTAACTTGGTCCGGTGCCAGTACTCTCCTCCTGGTAGAAGGTAACTGTAGCTTGTAAATGTACGGCACTCTGGACGCTTTGAATCAAGTAAACCTTAGCCCCTTCTTGCTGTCGTCGACAGCAAGAAGGGGATAAGGTTTACTTGATTCAAAGCGTCCAGAGTGCCGTACATTTACAAGATATATGTATGTATATATATATATAACAATGCGCGGCCCAAGACCGGATGTACATATCTTTTATATTTCTTATGGGCAAGAAAAGACGAGCATTTAAATAATACAAATCTGATGGGAATGCGGAGTGATTTCAGCACTATAAGGACTGTAACAAAATATGCAAAAAAGAAATAAGAGCGGCTAAAGTAGAAACTGAAAAACTAGTAGCAAAGGAAAGCAAAGAGAATCCCAAAAAAATCTTTAAATATATCAATAGCAAGAGATTAAAGAGATTAAAGAAGGAGAATATAGGCCCTTTAAAAGACAAGTTGGGAGTCTTAATCAAAAATGATAATGACATAGCGGACACACTAAATTAGTTTTTTTCAACAGTATTTACAAGAGAGAACCCAATTCAGGGACTAAATCACGAACGCAAGAATGAGAATATCCCACTCATAGGTACTTATTTAAGTGAGGAGGTAGTCTGTGACCGATTAAAACATTTAAAGATTAATAAGTCACCGGGTCCCGATGGAATTCACCCAAGGGTTCAATGGAGCTTCACTCTGAACTTGCAAAACAGCTATCTTGGATCTTTAAAGATTCAGTTATATCAGGTATGGTTACCAAAGACTGGCATATAGCAGAAGTAGTGCCCATATTCAAAAAGGGAAGTAAAGCTGAACCAGGTAATTATAGACCAGTTAGACTTACATCTATAGTGGGGAAAGTATTGGAAGGTATTCTAAGGGATAGTATTCAGAAGTTCCTTGAAGCCAATAAGGTCATTAAAAGGAATCAACATGGATTTGTGAAGGACAGATCCTGTCAAACCAACTTACTTGGCTTTTACGAAACAGTAAATTCAAACCTCGATCAGGGTAAGGAGGTGGATGTAATCTTCTTAGACTTTGCCAAAGCTTTCGACACGGTACCACACATGCGACTTATCTACAAGCTACAAGAAATAGGGCTAGGGAGCACAATATGCACTTGGGTCAAAAATTGGTTAGATAATAGGGAGCAGCGCGTTGTGGGTCCTTTTCAAATTGGACTAAAGTACTAAGTGGTGTGTCTCAAGGCTCGGTACTAGGACCGCTATTGTTCAACATTTTCATTAACGACCTAACAGAAGGTCTAGAGAGCATGGTGTCAATTTTTGCAGATGATACCAAATTGTGTAAGGCTATAAATACAGAGGAGGATGCCGAGTCTCTTCATAACGACTTAGTTAAACTAGAAGCATGGGCAGCCAAATGGAGAATGCGCTTCAATACAGACAAGTGTAAGTTAATGCACTGTGGTAGCAAGAACAAAAATAACACCTACATACTAAATGGGGTAAAATTAGGGGATTCTGTACTGGAAAAGGACTTAGGTGTTCTCATAGATAGCAAACTAAGCAGCAGTACCCAATGTAGGATTGCAGCAAAGAAGGCTAATAAGATATTAGCATGCATTAAATGGGGAATTGATGCAAGGGACAAGAGTGTTATACTCCCGTTATATAAATCACTAGTGAGGCCACACCTTGAATACTGTGTACAATTCTGGGCACCACACTACAAAAAGGATATCATGGAGCTTGAAAAGGTTCAGAGGAGGGCGACCAAACTAATTAAGGGCATGGAGATGCTGGAATACGAGGAAAGGCTTGCAAGGCTAGGCATGTTTACACTGGAAAAGAAGAGACATGATCAACATCTACAAATATATAAGGGGACAATACACAGAGCTGGCGCGGGACCTGTTTTTGGTTAGATCAACACAGAAGATTCGGGGACACTCGCTTAGGTTAGAGGAGAGGAGATTCCGCACATCTAGGCGCAAAGGCTTTTTCAGGTAAGGAAAATACGTGTTTGGAACTCCCTACCCGAGGTAGTTGTAATGGCGGACTCAGTCAACACCTTTTAAGAATGGGTTAGATAAATTCCTTTTGGAAAAGGATATCCAGCGTTATGGAGCATAGTCACGCACTATAGATACTACAAAAAGAGGGTACAAAGCAATGGCTGACATCAGCATCAGTCAAAACTTTAGACCAAATAAACCTGCTCAGGAGACCACAAATAGGTTGAACTCGATGGACAAATTATCTTTTTTCAACCTCAGATACTATGTAACTATCAGAATACTCGTACAATATATTCTGGTAGAGGGACACTTGTTCTTAATGAACACTGTCTTAAAATGACATGTAGAATGCTTAAGTGTCTGTAAAATCACAGCGCTGATGAATCAGGCGGATTTACAGAGGAGACCTTGCCCTGCAGTCCCGGAGACCAGTCGCAGCTACTGTGAGAAGATGGCGCCCAGAGTCTCAGTCAGGGAGTGAGGGAGAGTGTGAGGCAGCTCCAGGGCGGGAACACCAGCAGTATATGGCGCCCGGAGCTGGGGGAGGGGCTACAGGTCAAGTGCCTTTTCCCCTTTGCTGGTCCTCACCACCATTAAACTGGATATTTTACTATCTGACCTGTGCTCCCATGCCCTGGTGGATCTAGTGGGTTCCCTGCTCTGTCACAGTGTCCACGTGAGCATCACGGTACGTCTCCTTAAACCGCGACCGTAACGCAATTTAATGGCGGGTCCCACCTGGGGGACCCTCTTACCTGCTCCCTTCATAGCAGCCACGCGATTCAGGAGAGCATCTGCGGTGGTGTGCCTAGGAACCGGAGCGCCTCCTCCGCAAGTACCCGGGAACAGAGCCAGCGGGAGTATGTGACACCGCTGGGGAGGTGATGGAGCTGCAGCACAGTATGTCACACTGACATATGAAGTGCTGCAGCCCTTGAAGTCTTCTAAAAAGCTTTTTCACGGCTGCCTAGCGCAGCCCCCCCTGACCTGCTTCATGCAGGCACCAACTCTAAAACTGAGCTCACAGTGCCTGGAGGCGGGGTTATAGAGGAGGTCCCCGCAATGCATCCTGGGACAGTCTAAAGCTTTAGCCTGTTGGTGCCTCTGGATCAAGATCCTTCTCTATACCCCAATGTATTCCCTGTGGAACACAGTGTACCCCACCGCAGAAAGATAGTTTGTATAGCGTCACATATGTTTTTACTAGATATTCACCCACACGTTTGTGGCCCTGGGATGTGAATAATGCAGCCGTTCAGAAGTCTCTGCAATACATTTCCAGGATAGAAATCCTGTCCTAGGATATCCTGCTGCAGCTACATAAGGAGAGCATATGGTACCCTGGGATAAACTTAGGACAGTATGAGGGTCCCACATCATCTGGAAAAGAGCTGAAGTTGCCCGGGAGGAGAACTGCCATAAAGCCTGTCACACATAAATAAGTATGCAGTATCTACAATATGGCTAACATATACACAAAGGCTTTACTACAGAGGTGTAGTAGCAATATCCCAATAGTATGTAGACCATTATGCTGTAGAAGCAGAGATAATGACGTCTTTACTAATATACTCAGTAGTATGCCCAGTAGTAGTAATGTACCCATTAGGATGCCCAGGCAGTAGTGCAGCCTAGTAGTAGTAATGTACCCTGTAGTAGTAATGCACCTGGCAGTATACCCAGGCAGTATTATTGTACCCTGTAGTAGTAATGTACCCAGCAGTAGTACAGCCCAGCAATAGTAATGTACCCTGTAGTAGTAATGCACCCAGCAGTATACCCAGGCAGTATTATTGTACCCTGTAGTAGTAATGTACCCAGCAGTAGTACAGCCCAGCAATAGTAATGTACCCTGTAGTAGTAATGCACCCAGCAGTATACCCAGGCAGTATTATTGTACCCTGTAGTAGTAATGTACCCAGCAGTAGTACAGCCCAGCAATAGTAATGTACCCTGTAGTAGTAATGCACCCAGCAGTATTCAGGCAGTATTATTGTACCCTGTAGTAGTAATGTACCCAGCAGTAGTACAGCCCAGCAATAGTAATGTACCCTGTAGTAGTAATGCACCCAGCAGTATTCCCAGGCAGTAGTAAAGCCCAGCAGTAGTAATATATCCAGTACTAATAAAATCCCTAGTAGTATGCCCAGACAGTAGTACAGCCGAGTAGTAGTAATATATCCAGTAGTAGTACCCAAAACTAATATAGTCCCTAGTAGTCAGGGGCGTTTTAAGAGAGGAGGCCCGTGTTCAGCCTCTCCGTTCGGGCCCCCTTCTCTCTGCCCGGAGCGCTGTAGAGTCTGAGCACTAGATGGCTCAGACTCTACTGCGCATGCGCAGATCTCCGGGACAATGGCGCGGTGGCCATTTTCCCTGAGATTTCTCTACTGCACATGTGCAGAACTCCGTGATAATGGCCGCTGAGCCATTTTGACTGTGTTCTAATAGCGCTGCGGATGCCGGCGCTGGACTTCGGAGGGGTGAGTATTTAAAAATGGGTACAGTGTGTGCGGTGGGGGCCCTATCTGGACTCAGGGGCCCGTGTGCACTAGACACACTGCACCCATTATAGAAACGCCAGTGCTAGTAGTATGCCCAGACAGTAGTACAGTCCAGTAGTAGTAATATACACAGCAGTAATAAAGTACCCAGCAGCATGACCAGGCAGATGTACAGCCCAGTAGTAGTAATGTACTAAGTAGCAGAGGCGTCACTTACCTCCTGGACACCCGGTGCGGCAGCAAGGAAAAGGGGGTGGGGCTTCACTGGAAGGGGCGGGGCTTCACGGGCCAGCGCCCGTTTTTTTGTCATTTGAAGGTCCTGAAAAGGGGCGTGTCTTTGCGGAGGGGCATGGCTTTGATGGGCGGGGCTTCGTGTCACAACTGACACCCGTTTTCTTTAGTTACTGGTGGGGTTCGGGAGGTGCGGGCTGCTTGCCGGGGAGTGATGTACCTGCAGCGCTGGCTCCTACACAGTGACAGGAGCGGAGTGCTGCACATAATGTAACAGTGCAGCACTTGGCTCCTGCCACTGAGCAGGAGCCGCCATTTTGGTGTCACCCCTCGGCGGGTGACACCCGGGAGCGGGCCGCCCCCCCCTTGTGACGCCACTGCTCAGTAGTAATTAAGTACCCGGTAGTATGCCCAGGCAATGGTACAGCCCAGTAGTAGTAATGTATCCAGCCCATATGCGCAGGCAGTAATCAATAATTAGATGCCCATTCATACGCTTACTAGCAATAATGCAGTATGCCTACAAAGCACAAAAGTGCTCTCTACTGTGCTGTATAGTAGAGATGTGTATATTAAGAACTCCAGTTGCCTGAACCCCCCCCTTACCTGCCCTTCCGACCCAGTGGCGTAAGTTCATCACAGTTGCCCGGAGGCAAGATAAATGTTGGTGCCCCCCTATTTCCTATATTAAGATAAATATATGTATGTATGTGTGCATATATATACGCGCGTGTGTGTGGTGTTCTGAAAAAAATGTATATACTGTATTTATACATTTAATTGTCTTTTATTTTAAATCACACATTTCTTAGCAGTCATACTCAGGATTAGAACCCATGACCTGTTACACTAACAGCAGACACTTTACTGATGGAGTTATTTGCTCCTGTACAGGAAGCATGAGAATTCTAACTATATGAAGTTACGTGTAATTGTCAGAGAAGTATCTTCATATAGTTAAAATTCTCATATTTTCTATACAGGAGCAAACAGCTTCATCAGTAAGGTGTCAGCTTCCAGTGTAATAGGTTGTGGTTTCTAATCCTGGGTATGACACTTGTAAAATGTGCATCTACAGTATAATAAAAAGGGTGTGATTTGTAAGGTGCAGGGACCAGTGAGGAAGTCGACCACTGAAGAGATAGCGACAGCTGTCAATTAACTTAATTCAATGTTGTCACAGAATGGGAGTAGAGGTGCCCCCCTTCAGAGCAGGAGCCCGGCGGCAGATGACTCCGTTGCCTCCCAGAGTTCTGCCTCTGTTCTGACCCAATACTTTATAGGTCAATAGGAAAACGCAGGGGGGGGGGTACGGTTCCAGCTGCCTGGAAACCCCTTTTCCCCCAGCTTGGCCAGCGGCTCAAATCATGACCACAACAGCAGTAGTATAAAATATGATTTGACTCAGGTCAAGCGGGCTGGCCATTCTGCCGAATCTGATGGCATAATTTGTTCACTGGACCTGCAGATGTGATGTCTGAAGTAGTACCATAGTTGTCTACCCTCCCGCATTCTGCAGGAGACTCCCTGAAAAAGTAGCAATCTCCCTGACTCCCTGAATAGTCCAGCAATCTCCCTGATTGCACCTTACCCCCATTATGTAGCTGTTACATTCTTTGGGAAAAATAAATAAATCAGAGATACATACAATCAAATGGGATCATTATCCCCATTTCTCTGTATTGGTTATAAGGCACAATGATCCCTATGGCTACATGAATTTTTAAATAAGGTTTCTCGTGGCCACTTACAGTATATGGAACCTCTTGTAACAATACACTAACAAATCCTTCAAAATATTAGTGTCTTTCCTTCAACTAGTAGATCTTACCAACTATGGGGCTCATTTACATTTAGATGTAAGTCATTTGTATGACACGCCTCTCAGATGTAGCAGTGACATCCGCGCTGATAGGTGTTACTGTCACAATCTCCCTGACATGCTTTTTCAAAAGTAAGCAAGTATGATAGTACTCACAATGCACTGTATATGAGGCAGACTATTGCTTATTAACCACATGCCTGGCATGGTCACATCAGATGCAACCATACCAGCAAGTGCTCTATCTGACCTGGTCGCACGGGATGCGACCAGTCAGATAGAGAGTGTTAGCAGCTGCAGGGAAGAGAAACTTCCCTCAGCTGCTGCTGTCTCAGAGGTACTGGAAGGTCCCTCTGCCTCCCTGAACCCTCCCCTCAGTGTTGCCATACTGCTGACCATTGCTGATCAGTCAGCACAGCAAGACCCCACACATCCAGAAGCTGCAGACAGTGTCGGACTGGGGCATGTAGGGCCCACTGGGGGAGATGCAGTGGAAGGGGCCCATGTTTAGGGGTGTGGCCAGTCCGCAGAGAGGGTGTGGCCTGCCACCTCATTGGTTTGACTTCCCATTAGATAGTGCATCGTCTGGGCCCCTTCATAAATATATACAGTAAATTTATCTGTTGCATGCATGATAATGTACCAGATTAATAACAGATTAATAACAGCAAATACACCATAGTCCAGTATAAGGTAACATATGTATGATGTATAATTCAAGTGCACAGTGTGAGACCTGATCCTTAGAGCAGGAGGTGGGCCCCCAGGTAGTGGGGCCCACCGGTGGTTTCCCCTGTACCCCTGTGGGCCAGTCCAAGCCTGACTGCAGACAATAGCAGCCGCTGGGAAAGTGTAAACCAAGCCATCCCCAGGAACACCCCCCCCCCCTCCCCCCTCTGTGTACCTGGCAGCTGTCTTGGGTGTAAAAAGTAACGTCGCAATGGTCGCGATGTTACTGATGTGCTGATGGTACTGATCTTCCTGTCCAATGTTTGATATTTTTATTTATTTATTTATTTTTATTTAAAAAAAAATACCTATATATTTTTTTTTTATAAAATCATTTTGGATAAGGTTAAATTCATGTTCTTCACCCTATTCACTCATAAAAAAAAACCAACAACAATTTCTGAGTGTTTTTGGGGGAAACAAATCGTCAGTTAAGTTCATGGACTGACCACACTTGCCCTAAGATCAAGCATTTGGAAATCCCCTTATGGAAATTCTGCATTTGGCTGTGAGTTCAGCAATTTCAGCGACACTACTCTCTGCAGTGTAGGAGCAGAGCTGCTGCACACACCTGGTTGCAGAGATTCATCACATGTGCCTTCAGTAGGACAGGAACTGGGCGTCAGGACTGTACCTGGGGCCAGTAGTTCGTTACATATGTGTAGAGATGCGCCCTGTTTCCCAGGGCACATCAGCACTGCAGGGTGCAGGGGATCTGCGTCCCCTGCAGAGCACAATGGTCGACAGCGCTGGGGCAGCTTGTCTGTCCCCAGCGCTGGTTGTGCAGCAGCGACGGGTATTCAGTGCAGGGGCCGCGTATTGGTTCCCTGCACCAGACCGAGGCCATTTGAATGTTGGCGCCCTCCATGAGCTAATCGCGGCTCACGGAGCGGTGGCCAATCACAGATGGGCGCGGTGAGGCAATCGGCGCTCGCCGTGTCATAGGCCCCGCCCCCGGAGCCGAACAGGAAGACCGTGCGCAGGAGCGCAGAGGAGGGAGACGCTGCCGGGACCGCGGAGAGGAAGGAGGCCGCACTGAAGAGCGGCGAAGAGCGGGTGGAAGAGGAGAGACCGCGGCGGAGGAGTAGACGGCGGCCGTTGGAGGAAGTGATCCGGTGGCCGCTGAACAGGCCAGAAGACGCCGGGTTGCAGAAGGAAGATGTCCAGCGGCAGCTGGACGCTGAAGAGCGGAGGCGACGCCGCTGGCCAGGACGGGCCAGCGGCAGAAGAGGGCGCCAGAGATCCCCGGACCAGGTGAGGCCTCAGTGAGGCTACTATTACCCCCACCCCCCCTTCCTCCCTAGACCACCAAGGACGGGCATTAGGCCCGGGGGCACAGTTCAGGCACTAGGCCTGTGGCGCAGTTAGGAGTTTCAGTCACCCCCTGATTTGGTGGTTTGGGCATTAGGCCCAAGCCACGGTAATTGGCATGTAGGCGGGCATTAGACCAGAGGGCATATAGTGGGCATTAGGCCCAGTTAATAGGTGCGCCCCCCCAGATGAATAAGGGTGGTACTGGGTGCTAGGCCCAGGCCACCCCCAACGTGCGCAGAGTAGGCAGGCTTGTAAGCCTGAGCCCTACTCTATAAGGTGACCCTGGGCATTAGGCCCAGGTCACCCAACGGGCACCAAGCCCGAGGGTAAAGTCAGGCCTCTGGCCTGTGTGCAGATAGGGGGCAGTAGGCCCAAGTAAGCGTGCGGGAAGTGGGTAGGCTGTACGGCGCCCACTCCCTGGTGTTCTGAAGTGGGTAATTAAAGGGACAGCACCGTGGTTGTTACTCGCACTGCTGTTGTGATGTGTGTTGTCTCCGTGCAGGGCCAAGTTTGTTAAGCTTGTGTCTAGTTTGTTGCAGCACACACACAGAGCTAGTTTGAGGGCTCTGCCGTTATAGTTAGTGTAGTGGTGTTACACTAGGTTAGAGTTAGGCCCTGCACGGCTGTTGTTTTTTTGCCTCCTTACAGGGACCTGTAAGTGGAGAAGAAGTCCGCAGTGCGGAACCAACGGTGAGTAACATCTCTGTCCGTCCGTCCCTTTGTCTGTCCCTGAGCGCAGGATTAGGGGTTTGCTCATGGACGTGAGAACCCCTTTATCACACTACGCGTGAGAGTGTGAGTGTGTGAGAATTGGGTGGCTGAGGCTTTGTGCCGGTGATGACCTTACACCCAACCGGTGAAGGTCGCCGTCACCCCTGGAGTATCCCCTTTTCCGGTGGAATAAGGGTTGATGCCCCCCCTTAAGTCGGTTTACTTTCTACCCAGTTCGTCCGTCGTCAGCTCCGAGAAGTGATCGCCGTGTCCGGGTCCGACTGAAGATTTCCAGGTTCGTTGAAGGTTTTTGGTACCTGAAGGTGAGAGGGTGCGGCGCCTGGTAAGTGGTGAATCTACACCTGCACGGCAGCAGGCACTACACCGCACCGCCACCCTCTTACATTTGCATAGATTCACTAGTATGTGTGTATACAGTGGTGGAACTAGCGTCAGTGCAGCCGGTGCCATTCCCTACGTACACAGCACTTAAACGACACAGGGTATAAGTATTATTCATGTATAATGCAAATTAATCTTATCCTGATTTGATTGAAGCCTATTTTGCATTGTACACGAATAATACTGATACCCTGTTTGCCGTGAGGGCACGCTCCCTTCCCACTTCAGCGCGCACAAAGAGTCTCTAATTTGGGGTTCGAGGTTGTGGCCAAGGGGTTGAAGGGGCAAAGCAATCTAGGATTGTAGAGAATGTGAACCTGCTCAATCATAAAAGGCTCTCTATCACACCATTGTAACGTGACAATTGCAGAATGTTCTCCACCAATCTGGCAATGAGATAAAGAATTAGGATGTTGCCATAGCTAACATGGGAAATGGTGGGAAAAATGAAATATATTATTATACTAGTATTACTAGTGAATCTGATGTCAGCGCTGGGACACATGCAGCCAACGGGCTGCAGCTTAGTGTGTGAATGTGTGAGGCACTGTAATGCATATTTACTCATGCTGTTTCTATATACTGTTTATTTCTTATTAGATAATCTCTTCCACCATGTGAATAATCAGCATTTCCTAACTCTACTGTACTTGAAATTTGCAGTTAAAAGTTTTGACTTCGCAACGGTGTCTGTGACTGATCCCAAAAATCCAGCAATTGGAAACCCCACTCTGGAAGTCCTGTGTTTGGCCCTGCAAATTTCTCCTCTTATGTCCCGACTGCTAATGCCTCCTCTGACTAATGAGTCTCTTTCCATGTTTCTCCTTGTCCCAGTCTCTTTCCTAACCTGTGTTTCGGGTTCTGACACTTCCTCTCACCTGGCTGCATACGCCCTAATGTAATTTCCCAGAACCTCTAAGATGTGACTCTGTGACATGATGACTGGGAAAACTTCTCTCACCTGTGGATGGTGATAGGCGCCTATATAAATCTGCCCTATGGACAGGGGCATTTTAAGGGAGGAAGGGTCCCCTGTGCAGACTCCAGGTGGGCCCCCTCCTCTCCACAGCGCCATAGGCTCCGGCATGCGCAGGTCCCCGGAAACATGGCACCTGCCATGGTCTGAAGACAAATTTATTACTGCGCATGCACAGCAGCCATTTTGGAAGTGATTTTTGCAACTGCTGCATCGCCCATTGCGGAACTCCAGCAAGGTAAGTATAAAACAACATGTGTAATCCACACACATTGCACCCAGGATAGAAACGCCCATGTGCACACACAAAATGTGGAAAGGGGGCATCATAGCATGGACTTTCTCTGGATCAATTTTGTCATGTCCCTTCCCCGCGAGGTAAGTCTAGTTATGGCTCTGATGATGGGCCTATTTTTATATGTAGGCCTGGAGCCGTAGTCCCACCGCCCCATTGCTAATTTGGCCTAGATCCCAATCCTCCTCAGTAGTTTCCATTCTAGTGCTGTTAATTCTTTATTTAGCCTTTGTGCTTTTGAGACTCAAGTGCATGATTTGGTATTAAACTGTAGTTGCCACATTCTTGACCAGTCTACCTAGATCCTCCTACAACGTCAAACCCCTCCTGGGGTGTCTACCCTGTTGCATACCTATGACCATACCTCCCAACTTTTCATTTCTTCAAAGAGGGACACACGTGCTGAAAAAGGGGCGTGACCTAAGGAAAAGGGGGCGCGGTTTTGCGGAGGACCCGCGATCACGAGCCATGCACCGTTTTCGTCACTGAGGGGGCATGCCCAGCGCTCTGTGAGCCGCTGGCATGCCCCCTCTCCTTCTGACTCCAGTGAATAGACGCTTTGCGCATGCGCACCGCGTCTATTCACCGCTGTTCTGCTAAGCAGGGCAGCGAGAGACAGAACCTCCCAACTGCCCCCCTCCCACCGCAGGACACTGCGGCCCACGGGTGGGACAGCGGGACAGTCCTCAAAAAACGGGACTGTCCCGCGAAAATCGGGACAGTTGGGAGGTATGCTATGACTCATATGCAAAAAGGCATACTTTCTCTTCAGAAATTAAATGTAAAAGGTGAGTGATTCCTTAGATGGCGCTACGATCGAATATAGGTGGTCATTCCGAGTTGTTCGCTCGGTAATTTTCTTCGCATCGCAGCGATTTTCCGCTAACTGCGCATGCGCAATGTTCGCACTGCGACTGCGCCAAGTAAATTTGCTATGCAGTTAGGTATTTTACTCACGGCATTACAAGGTTTTTTCTTCGTTCTGGTGATCGTAATGTGATTGACAGGAAGTGGGTGTTTCTGGGCGGAAACAGGCCGTTTTATGGGAGTGTTTGAAAAAACGCTACCGTTTCTGGGAAAAACGCGGGAGTGGCTGGAGAAACGGAGGAGTGTCTGGGCGAACGCTGGGTGTGTTTGTGACGTCAAACCAGGAACGAAACTGACTGAACTGATCGCAGTTGCCGAGTAAGTCTGGAGCTACTCAGAAACTGCTAAGAAGTGTCTATTCGCAATTGTGCTAATCTTTCGTTCGCAATTTTGATAAGCTAAGATTCACTCCCAGTAGGCGGCGGCTTAGCGTGTGCAAAGCTGCTAAAAGCAGCTTGCGAGCGAACAACTCGGAATGAGGGCCATAGTCACTTTATGTCGTGTACTGTCCCTTTAAAACACTGAATCCAAAATCCTTGTTTTTTTCCCAGTAGAAATGTCATCAGTATTGTTCCAAATGCCTCTTTCAATGATGTCTAATATTTTTTTCAGTACATGCAAGAAAGAGTGAAAAATGCATAGCACACATCATACAATAAAATAAGTCCAAAGGTACATGTATACAACACTCAAGAATGCGATCAGACAGGCAGTGATTGCAAATGGGTAATTACCAGAAATCTTGGAACTGGGTTTTAATCAGTTCCAAAAGGGCATTGGGGGTCATTCCGAGTTGATCGCTCGCTAGCTACTTTTAGCAGCCGTGCAAACGCATAGTCGCCGCCCACGGGGGAGTGCATTTTCGCTTTGCAGGAGTGCGAACGCCTGTGCAGCCGTGCGGCTGCAAACAAATTTTGTGCGAAACAAGACCAGCCCTGTAGTTACTTATTCTGTGCGATTATTGCTGCGACGAGTGACACGGTAATGACGTCAGATACCCGCCCTGCAAACGCCTAACCACGCCTGCATTTTTTCAAACGCTCCCAGAAAACGATCAGTTGACACCCAGAAACTCCCACTTCATGTCAATCTCCTTGCGTCTGCCAGTGCGACTGAAAGCGTCGCTAGAACCTGTGCAAAACCACGATGCTCTTTGTAGCCGTACGCTGGACGTGCTCATTACGGTGCATACACATGCGCAGTTTTGACTTTTTTTAAATGATCGCTACGCAGCGAACAACGGCAGCTAGCGATCAACTCGGAATGACCCCCATAGGGAGGATGATATATCACCATGCGGTATCCTGGGTAGACTCGCAGGCACTCCACTCTTTAAGGTAATGTCCTCCTTGCACTCTCCAGTTGCCTGATCCCCTCTATCACATTTCAACCCCCTCTGGGGTCTTGTTCAAGGTAATGAGTGTTGCTAGTCCATCCAAACAATCCTTATATACCCATAATACATACCTCCCAACATGACTCTCTCCAGGAGGGACACAATGCTCAGCTTCTGGACTTTCCTCTTAATTAAGATTGCCGGCATCTGTTTTGAACAGGTTACAGGATAAGAAAGGCGTATCAGCACAGGTGCTGGCAATCATAAATTAAGAGGGAAGTCCAGGAGTAGAGCATTCTGTCCCTCCTGGAGAGGGTCAACATGACATGAGGTATGATAATATCTAATCCCTTCACTTCCCCATACTGAAATATACATAACTGCTCAGCCTGGTCTCTCTCCAGTCATAGTTCTCCTCTAAATCATGTGACCATAAACAGTTCCCATCTTCAGGTCAACAGTGTGTTTTTCTATTAACACTGATGTTACGTGGTATTGGTCACGTGTGCCGGCCCGGCGTCTATCTGCTGCCATCTTTTATGCTTCCAGAATCTCCATCACTGCGTCTCCATTCCCAAGGAGATGGCACTGTGACTGATTCATTTCCTTCCCGCCTGCTGTCTTGGTGACGGGTCCTGCACTCTGTATTTCCGGATTTGGGATAGATGCGGGCATGTTCTTACGGCAACTGAAGCGGCCTATCATCTCTTCCTTTAAACTTGGGATTTTATATGTATTTTATCTGGAATATATTATATATGCAGAATTACTAACATTGTTCATTTATTCATTTTCTCTAACGTCCTAGTGGATGCTGGGGACTCCGTAAGGACCATGGGGAATAGACGGGCTCCGCAGGAGACAGGGCACTTTAAGAAAGAATTTGGATTCTGGTGTGTTCTGGCTCCTCCCTCTATGTCCCTCCTCCAGACCTCAGTTTGAATCTGTGCCCGGACGAGCTGGGTGCTACTTAGTGAGCTCTCCTGAGCTTGCTATAAGAAAGTATTTTGTTAGGTTTTTTTATTTTCAGGTAGATCTGCTGGCAACAGACTCCCTGCATCGTGGGACTGAGGGGAGAGAAGCAGCCCTACTCTCTGAAGATAGGTCCTGCTTCTTAGGCTACTGGACACCATTAGCTCCGGAGGGATCGTACACAGGATCTCACCCTTTGTCGTCCGATCCCGGAGCCGCGCCGCCGTCCCCCTCGCAGAGCCGGAAGACAGAAGCCGGGTGAATGAAGCAAGAAGACTTCGAAATCGGTGGCAGAAGACTCCAGTCTTCAAACTGAGGTAGCGCACAGCACTGCAGCTGTGCGCCATTGCTCCCACACTACACCCACATACTCCGGTCACTGTAGGGTGCAGGGCGCAGGGGGGGGCGCCCTGGGCAGCAATTAGGACCTCTTGGCAAAAGTGGGCATATATACAGTTGGGCACTGTATATATGCATGAGCCCCCGCCATTATATTATACAGAAACGCGGGACAGAAGCCCGCCGCTGAGAGGGCGGGGCTTCTTCCTCAGCACTCACCAGCGCCATTTTCTCTCCACAGCTCCGCTGAGAGGAAGCTCCCCAGGCTCTCCCCTGCAGATTCACGGTAGAAGAGGGTAAAAAGAGAGGGGGGGCACATAATTAGGCGCAAAAACATAATATACAGCAGCTACTGGGTTAACACTAAGTTACTGTGTGATTCCTGGGACATATAGCGCTGGGGTGTGTGCTGGCATTCTCTCTCTGTCTCTCCAAAGGGCCTTGTGGGGGAACTGTCTTCAAAAAAGAGCATCCCGTGTGTGTGTGTGTGTGTGTGTGTGTCGGTACGCCTGTGTCGACATGTTTGACGAGGAAGGCTATGTGGAAGCAGAGCGGGAGCAAATGGATGGGGTGTCTCCGCCGACAGCGCCGACACCTGATTGGATGGATATGTGGAAGGTTTTAAATGATAATGTTAATTCCTTGCATAAAAGGTTGGATAAAGCTGAAACCTTAGGACAGTCAGGGTCTCAGCCCATGCCTGATCCGATGTCGCAGAGGCGTCAGGGTCTCAGAAGCGCCCACTATCCCAAATTGTTGACACAGATACCGACATGGATTCTGACTCCAGTGTCGATTATGATGATGCAAAGTTACAGCCTAAAGTGGCAAAAGCCATCCGTTATATGATTATAGCAATGAAGGCTGTGTTGCACATCACAGAGGAAACCCCAGTCCCTGACAAGAGGGTTCATATGTATGGGGAAAAAAGGCAGGAGGTGACCTTTCCCCCTTCACATGAGCTAAATGAGTTATGTGAAAAGGCTTGGGAATCTCCAGATAAAAAACTGCAGATTTCCAAGAGGATGCTTATGGCGTATCCCTTCCCGCCAACGGACAGGTTACGCTGGGAATCCTCCCCTAGGGTGGACAAAGCTCTAACACGCTTATCCAAGAGGGTAGCCCTGCCGTCACAGGATACGGCCACCCTCAAAGATGCTGCAGATAGAAAGCAAGAAGGTACCCTGAAGTCCATTTATACACATTCAGGTACCTTACTAAGGCCGGCAATTGCGTCAGCCTGGGTATATAGTGCGGTAGCAGCATGGACAGATACCTTATCTGAGGAACTTGATATCTTGGACAAGGATACTATATTGATGACCCTGGGGCATATAAAAGACGCTGTCCTATATATGAGAGATGCTCAAAGAGACATTAGCCTACTGGGCTCTAGAATAATTGCAATGTCGATTTCTGCCAGAAGGGTCCTGTGGACTCGGCAATGGACAGACGATGCCGACTCAAAAAGGCACATGAAGGTTTTACCTTACAAGGGTGAGGAATTGTTTGGGGAGGGTCTCTCGGACCTGGTCTCCACAGCTACTGCTGGAAAGTCAAATTGTTTGCCATATGTTCCCTCACAACCTAAGAAAGCACCGTATTACCAAATGCAGTCCTTTCGTTCACAGAAAGGCAAGAAAGTCCGAGATGCGTCCTTTCTTGCCAGAGGCAGGGGCAGAGGAAAGAAGCTGCACAACATAGCTAGTTCCCAGGAGCAGAAGTCCTCCCCGGCTTCCACTAAATCCACCGCATGACGCTGGGGCTCCACAGGCGGAGCTAGGCTCGGTGGGGGCGCGTCTCCGAAATTTCAGCCACAAGTGTGTTCACTCCCAGGTGGATCCCTGGGCAATAGAGATTGTGTCTCAGGGATACAAGCTGGAATTCGAGGAGATGCCCCCTCACCGATACCTCAAAACGGCCCTGCCAGCTTCCCCCTTAGAGAGGGAAATAGTGTTAGCTGCAATTCACAAATTGTATCTTCAGCAGGTGGTGGTGAAGGTTCCCTTCCTTCAACAAGGAAGGGTTATTATTCGACCATGTTTGTGGTACCGAAACCGGATGGTTCGGTCAGACCCATTTTGAATTTAAAATCCCTGAACATATACCTGAAAAGGTTCAAGTTCAAGATGGAATTGCTCAGAGCTGTCATCGCAAGCCTGGAAGGGGGGGATTTTTTTGGTGTCTCTGGACATAAAGGATGCATACCTTCATGTCCCCATTTATCCACCTCATCAGGCGTACCTCAGATTTGTGGTACAGGATTGTCATTACCAATTCCAGACGTTGCCGTTTGGTCTCTCCACGGCACCGAGAATATTTACCAAGGTAATGGCGGAAAGGATGGTGCTCCTGCGAAAGCAAGGGGTCACAATTATCCCATACCTGGACGATCTCCTCATAAAGGCGAGGTCCAGAGAGCAGTTGCTGATCAGCGTAGCACGCTCTCGGGAAGTGTTACAACAGCACGACTGGATTCTAAATATTCCAAAGTCGCAGTTGATTCCTACGACTCGTCTGCCCTTCCTGGGCATGATTCTGGATACAGACCAGAAGAGGGTTTATCTCCCGATGGAGAAGGCTCATGAGCTCATGACACTGGTCAGAGACCTATTAAAACCAAAGCAGGTGTCGGTGCATCACTGCACGCGAGTCCTGGGAAAGATGGTGGCATCATACGAGGCCATTCCCTTCGGCAGGTTCCATGCGAGGACCTTTCAATGGGATCTGTTGGACAAGTGGTCCGGATCACATCTTCAGGTGCATCGGCTGATCACCCTATCCCCCAGGGCCAGGGTGTCTCTCCTGTGGTGGCTGCAGAGTGCTCACCTTCTCGAGGGCCACAGATTCGGCATTCAGGACTGGGTCCTGGTGACCACGGATGCAAGCCTCCGAGGGTGGGGGGCAGTCACACAGGGAAGAAATTTCCAAGGTCTGTGGTCAAGTCAGGAGACTTGCCTTCACATCAATATCCTGGAACTAAGGGCCATATACAACGCCCTACGTCAAGCGGAGACCCTGTTTCGCGACCAATCGGTTCTGATTCAGTCAGACAACGTCACCGCACTGGCTCATGTAAACCGCCAAGGCGGCACAAGGAGCAGGGTGGCGATGGCAGAAGCCACCAGAATTCTTCGCTGGGCGGAGAATCACGTAAGCGCACTGTCAGCAGTGTTCATTCCGGGAGTGGACAACTGGGAAGCAGACTTCCTCAGCAGGCACGACCTCCACCCGGGAGAGTGGGGACTTCATCAAGAAGTCTTCACGCAGATTGCAAGTCGGTGGGAACTGCCACAGGTAGACATGATGGCATCCCGCCTCAACAAAAAGCTACAGAGGTATTGCGCCAGGTCAAGAGACCCTCAGGCGATAGCTGTAGACGCACTAGTGACACCGTGGGTGTTCCAGTCGGTGTATGTATTTCCTCCTCTTCCTCTCATACCCAAGGTGCTGAGAATCATAATAAGAAGAGGAGTGAGAACAATACTCATTGTTCCGGATTGGCCAAGAAGGACTTGGTATCCAGATCTGCAAGAAATGCTCACAGAGGAACCGTGGCCTCTGCCTCTAAGACAGGACTTGTTGCAACAGGGGCCCTGTCTGTTCCAAGACTTACCGCGGCTGCGTTTGACGGCATGGCGGTTGAACGCCGGATCCTAGCAGAAAAAGGCATTCCGGATGAGGTCATTCCTACGCTGATAAAGGCTAGGAAGGACGTGACAGCAAAACATTATCACCGTATATGGCGAAAATATGTTGCTTGGTGTGAGGCCAGGAATGCCCCCCACGGAGGAATTCCAGCTGGGCCATTTCCTTCACTTCCTACAGGCGGGAGTGACTTTGGGCCTAAAATTGGGTTCCATTAAGGTCCAGATTTCGTCCCTGTCTATTTTCTTTCAAAAAGAACTGGCTTCTCTGGCTGAAGTTCAGACGTTTGTGAAGGGAGTGCTGCATATTCAGCCCCCTTTTGTGCCTCCAGTGGCACCTTGGGATCTTAACGTGGTGTTGAGTTTCCTGAAGTCACACTGGTTTGAGCCACTTAAAACCGTGGAGTTAAAATTTCTCACGTGGAAGGTGGTCATGCTATTAGCCTTGGCTTCAGCTAGGCGTGTGTCAGAATTAGCGGCTTTGTCACATAAAAGCCCCTATCTGGTTTTCCATATGGACAGGGCAGAATTGCGGACCCGTCCACAATTTCTGCCAAAAGTGGTGTCATCTTTTCATATGAACCAACCTATTGTGGTGCCTGTGGCTACTCGTGACTTGGAGGATCCCGAGTTACTAGATGTGGTCAGGGCTTTGAAGGTTTATGTAGCCAGAACAGCTAGAGTCAGGAAAACTGAGTCGCTGTTTATCCTGTATGCATCCAACAAGCTGGGTGCTCCTGCTTCAAAGCAAACTATTGCTCGCTGGATCTGTAACACGATTCAGCAGGCTCATTCTGCGGCTGGATTGCCGCTGCCAAAATCAGTAAGAGCCCACTCCACAAGGAAGGTGGGCTCTTCTTGGGCGGCTGCCCGAGGGGTCTCGGCATTACAGCTTTGCCGAGCAGCTACTTGGTCAGGTTCGAACACTTTTGCAAAGTTCTACAAGTTTGATACCCTGGCTGAGGAGGACCTTGTGTTTGCTCATTCGGTGCTGCAGAGTCATCCGCACTCTCCCGCCCGTTTGGGAGCTGTGGTATAATCCCCATGGTCCTTACGGAGTCCCCAGCATCCACTAGGACGTTAGAGAAAATAAGATTTTACTTACCGATAAATCTATTTCTCGTAGTCCGTAGTGGATGCTGGGCGCCCGTCCCAAGTGCGGACTTCTTCTGCAATACTTGTATATAGTTATTGCTTAAATAAGGGTTATGTTATGGTTGCATCAGGGTTGATCTGATGCTCCGTTGTTGTTCATACTGTTAACTGGGTATGTTTATCACAAGTTATACGGTGTGATTGGTGTGGCTGGTATGAGTCTTGCCCTGGATTCCAAAATCCTTTCCTTATACTGTCAGCTCTTCCGGGCACCGTTTCTCTAACTGAGGTCTGGAGGAGGGACATAGAGGGAGGAGCCAGAACACACCAGAATCCAAATTCTTTCTTAAAGTGCCCTGTCTCCTGCGGAGCCCGTCTATTCCCCATGGTCCTTACGGAGTCCCCAGCATCCACTACGGACTACGAGAAATAGATTTACCGGTAAGTAAAATCTTATTTTTTCTGTTTTTTCTTTTATTGCATGTTGCAGTTACCTCTCTATCTGTCCCTATGTCCCTGCTGCCTCTCTCTCTCTCTCTCTGTTTCTACGCCCCTGCTGCCTCTCTATCTATACCTACATCCCCGCTGCCTCTTTATCTGTCCCCAGAGGCGTAACTAGGGTTTTTCGGAGCCCAGGGCAAGATGGAAAATGGCGCGCGCCCCCCCCCCCCCCCCGCCCCCACACACACACAAAAAAAAGAAACACACAAAAAGAAGCATGTGCGCGTGCCGACAGCGCGCGTGTCTAAAAAAATGGGCGTGGCCACACACCAGAAGGGGTGTGGCCACACTCCAGAAGGGGTGTGGTCACACTCCAGAAGGGGTGTGGCCACACTCCAGAAGGGGTGTGGCCACTGAAAATGGCCCACAGTGCCAGTTACATTGCCCTACAGTGCCGGATACATGCCCCACAGTGCCAGTTACATTGCCCCACAGTGCCGGATACATGCCCCACAGTGCCGGATACATTGCCCCACAGTGCCAGATACATTGCCCCACAGTGCCAAATACATGCCCCACTCAGTGCCAGTTACATTGCCCCACAGTGCCAGTTACATTGCCCCACAGTGCCGGATACATGCCCCACAGTGCCAGATACATTGCCCCACAGTGCCAGATACATGCCCCACAGTGCCAGATACATGCCCCACAGTGCCAGTCCCCACTCAGTGCCAGTTACATGCCCCATTTGGTGCCAGATACATGCCCCACAGTGCCAGTTACAGTGCCCCACAGTGCCGGATACAATGCCCCACAGTGCCGGATACATGTCCCACAGTGCCAGATACATTGCCCCACAGTGCCAGATACATGCCCCACTCAGTGCCAGATACATGCCCCACTCAGTGCCAGTTACATTGCCCCACAGTGCCGGATACAATGCCCCACAGTGCCGGATACATTGCCCCACAGTGCCGGATACATTGCCCCACAGTGCCAGTTACATTGCCCCACAGTGCCAGATACATTGCCCCACAGTGCCAGATACATGCCCCACAGTGCCAGTTACATGCCCCACAGTGCCAGTTACATGCCCCACAGTGCCAGATACATGCCCCACAGTGGCAGGCCCCACTCAGTGCCAGTTACATGCCCCATTTGGTGCCAGTTACATGCCCCACAGTGCCAGATACATTGCCCCATAGTGCCAGTTACATTGCTCCTCAGTGCCAGATACATTGCCCCACAGTGCCAGTTACATTGCCCCACTTGGTGCCAGTTACATGCCCCACAGTGCCAGTTACATGCCCCACAGTGCCAGATACATGCCCCACAGTTCCAGGCCCCACTCAGTGCCAGTTACATGCCCCATTTGGTGCCAGTTACATGCCCCACAGTGCCAGATACATTGCCCCATAGTGCCAGTTACATTGCCCCTCAGTGCCAGATACATTGCCCCACAGTGCCAGTTACATTGCCCCACTTGGTGCCAGATACATGCCCCACTGTGCCGCCGGACCCCCCCGTGCCGCCAGACCCCCCCCCCCCCCCCCGTCACTTACCGGCCGCTTGTTGCTATGTGAGGGGAGGAGAGCGCAGCGCCTCTCCTTCCCCTCACCGCTCCAGGTCTCCGGCGGCTGTCTGGCGCCGGTTCGCTAGCCAATCAGAGCTCGCGGTCCGGCAGCCAATCAGGAGCCGGTCCGCAAGCTCTGATTGGCTAACGCCGGAGACCGGACACAGCAGCGCTGCTAGCAGCGCTGCTAGTGCTGGCAGCGGCGGTGAGGGGAGGGAGAGATGCTGCGCTCTCCTCCCCTCACATTTAGGGTTGACGGGGGCGAGTGGGGCATGATGCCCTGGACGCCGGCGGCGCCCCCCTCTCCTGGGCCTGCCAAGGCGCCCAGGGCACGTCCCTTACTCGCTCTACCCTAGATACGCCTCTGTCTGTCCCTACATCTCTGCTGTCTATCTCTGTTCCTACATTCCTGCTGCCTCTTTATCTGTCTCTGCTGCCTGTCTCTCTGTCCCTACGTCCCTGCTCCCTCTGTATGTCCCTACGTCCCTGCTCTCTCTCTGTCCCTATGTCCTTTCTGCCTCTCTCTCTATTCTATGCCCCTGCTTCATCTTTCTGTCCCTAAGTCCCTGCTGCCTATCTCTGTCCCTATGTATTCGCTGGCACTCTCTCTCTCTCTGTGTCCCTGCCTCCACTCTCTCTGTCTCTATGTCCCTGCTGCCATTCTCTCTATGGAGACCTGAGTTGTGGGGCCCCGTAAGAATGTTGCTATGGGGCTCTCAAAGTTCTAGTTACGCCCTGTCTCTATATAAATATGGGGCTGATTCAGAGGTGGACGCTAATGGTACCTCTGCAGTTGTGCAGAATTATGCAAAAGCTACATAAGGTATATTAAGTAAAAAAGTAGCCCAGGATTCTGTGATGTGCTGCTGCATCTGAAGGGGCAGCACGGAATCATCTGCGTACACATAGGACATCTACTAACTCTGAGGTTACTCAGGATGTTGCGGGACCAGATCTGCACATGTGCAGTGTGGTACCTGCTCATGTGCAGATCATTAAACATCAGAAATTTATGTAAATCTCAGAATCAGGCCCTATATGTGTAACCAAATATCTCCCCCTGTTAGCTAATAAAACTGTTCTGTAACATTACTCTTTTCTTTTATCTTTGGCCTAATCTGAGCCGGATAGGGCCATGCCAGTTCAGAAGCTCCAACGGTACCTTGTGTCCTACCGGCATTACAACATGGAGGTGAGGGAGAAAACTTGAGATTTGGGCACTACCATAAGTGCTCGATATGTGCTCAGCTGGGCAAGGGAGAGACGTAGCAAACCTTCTAAAGAGTTTGTTGCCATAACAACCAATAAGCTTCTACCTATCATTTATTAAAAATATTCTATAAAATGATAGCTAGAACCTGGTTGGTTGCTATGGGCATTTTACAGTGGTCACTGGGATGCTCTGTGTATTGAATATCTCTCACTGGAATGGTATTGTGATTTATTTTTTCTTTTACACCGCAAGGAAAAATGGTGGTCATTCCGAGTTGTTCGCTTGGTAATTTTCTTCGCATCGCAGCGATTTTCCGCTAACTGCGCATGCGCAATGTTCGCACTGCGACTGCGCCAAGTAAATTTGCTATGAAGTTTGGAGTTTTACTCACGGCATTACGAGTTTTTTCTTCGTTCTGATGATCGTAATGTGATTGACAGGAAGTGGGTGTTTCTGGGCGGAAACTGGCCGTTTTATGGGAGTGTGTGAAAAAACGCTACCGTTTCTGGGAAAAACGCGGGAGTGGCTGGAGAAACGGAGGAGTGTCTGGGCGAACGCTGGGTGTGTTTGTGACGTCAAACCAGGAACGACAAGCACAGAACTGATCGCACTGGCTAAGTAAGTCTCGAGCTACTCAGAAACTGCACAGAGAAGTCTTTTCGCAATATTGCGAATCTTTCGTTCGCAATTTTGAGAAGCTAAGATTCACTCCCAGTAGGCGGCGGCTTAGCGTGTGCAATGCTGCTAAGAGCAGCTTGCGAGCGAACAACTCGGAATGAGGGCCAATGTGAGACCAGTGGGCGTTTAAGAATGGATGGGAACCCAGTAAGAATGATCTATTTTGTAATGACCTTTTACCAAGTAATTGCTAATCTTTGGAATTCCTGCTGTTTGGAATAAATAGTAATACTCATTTAATGTGTATAGACAGGATCTGTGACAGGATCCTCCTGCTGGTGCTGTGACTGCCTACCATGCTGCATTGGCCTTGCTTACTACCATTGTGGCTAATGCTAACAATTTGGTAACCCCCAATTTGTGTTGGGCTCCGCTTAAAGCTGACTTACTCCAACCTACATGAGGCTACTTTTCATATTTTTCCAGGGCCACTTTAAGTTCCCAATCCACCCCTGTCTGACATGGAAGAAACGTGAATGATAAATCAAAGTAAATGTACCAGGAGGGTTTTGACAAGCCATTGGAAAGTTATCAGATGATGGAAACCCTTTATAACATTATCTTATACTGTGAAATTCTTACCCTGTTTCCAAGAGAAAGACATTGTCAATTATTAATTTAACTTGTTAATTAAGTGAAAGGGAGACATGATATTTTCCAGGAGATGTATCAAGCTGCGGAGAGAGATAAAGTTGAGTATTTGCCCAAAGCAAATGATGCTTCTAATTACAGGTATCATTTCATGTACTGTGCTGGATAAGTGACAGAAGATGATTGGGTGCTATGGACATCTCCACTTTATCTCTCTCCAATGCTTGATACATATCCCCAAGAGTGATGTTTATATGTCTCGTTGCTATACAGCAGGTCAGGAGCACCAGCAGGACAGTAGAGTAACAGTCATATCAGCAATAACTTGGGACCCTGTGAAATAAGCGTGCAATAAAGAACAGAGACTCAGTCAATGAATACATTAAATATTTTTTTGTTTATGCTAAAATATAAAACTTTTATTATAAAGAATATTTAACAACTAATATTTGCGAGACATCTCCGAAAACAGACGGTTTTGGAGGATGCCCACAAATATTAAACAGCCCCTGAATGTATGTATTGGGGACTGCAATAGATATTGAAGATATCTGTTGCATTCCTCCTACTGTGCTCACAAAAGCAGCCACCAAAAGTTTCTACGGCAGTTGGTAAACTGTGAAACTCAGTGCCGTAACTAGGCATTTTAGCGTTGTGTGCAAGAAACGGCATTGCCGCCCCCCCTATGTAAAATATGGGCAGTGCGCGCCTTAGGCGCGCGCAAAAAAATTAGGGGGGTGGCTTCATGGGGAAAGGGTGTGGCCACAAAATAATACCAATTCATACTACGGTGCACAGTAGTCTCCATTATTCAAATTACACCGCATAGTAGCGTCACTACACCAGGTAG